>NW_010191635.1:0-223 GCF_000695765.1 Mesitornis unicolor | reverse complement strand
AGTATCTGTGTGCGTGTAGCCATTTTGGTGCGATTCCGTGACATTTTAATTGGCGTAGTCAGCAGGATGCTAATAGAGGATTTATTACAGAAATATGGCTGTCTCTTCTTTACCCCAGATATGCAATGGGCAAAGGAGAGTGGGTCCGACGCTATAGCGGTTGTGGAGGCTGTAGGACACTGCCGGACCACATGTGCTGTCCTGGGCGCCTGTCTGATTGTTT
>NW_010191634.1:12536-23751 GCF_000695765.1 Mesitornis unicolor | reverse complement strand
TCCTTTCCAGCCACTCGGCCCCAAGCCTGTAAAATAGGCTGAACAGCTAAACAAGACAGGCTGAACTCAGAAATGGTTCTGAACAGTTGGGCATAGGGAGTATAAAATGGTAGGGCACACCGAAGGAAGAAATTACACTAAAACCCCTTTTCTATCTGCCTTTTGTTCTAGAAATTTACTTCTTTGAAGGCTTCTTTTCTCCCTCTTGTTATATCTGATCCAACACCAGCAAATAGTGTACAACTTCATTAAATCACCAATTATAGTGGTTGACATGAGATAAACACTGCACCGTTGACTTTGGAACACATGGAGCATTGTTTGAGGAAGCGATACACCACTAACAAAAAAGGGTTTGTTTTATCACCAAAAAAAGTATTAAACTAGGTCAAAAAACTTCTTGAGACTCAATAAGTGTCTGGAGTACTCAGAGCTTTATGATAATGGTATAATGTGTCCCGAGCAACTTGGCTGGGGATGCAAGGCACTATTTGGGTGACTGGCACATTAGAAAAGGAACAAAGTTGTCTAGAGAGGACTTCAAAGGTGAGTCAGCACCTCTGGCTGACAGAGATCAGCTAAGTAAAGCCAAATTAAAGACTGAAAAAATAGCTACGAGTACTGGTTTTTACCTGCTGCATTTGATCTACAGCGAGATGTCAAGTACAAGGATGTAGAATACTTTCAGTGGTTAGACAAGGATGCCTTATATTTAGCTGCAGTTAAACAAAGAAAGACTTAAAGAGGCATCTTTGCTTGCATCTACTGGTAATTGGTATTTCCAGCAAGGCACTCTTGTGTATTTGGGGCAGGGGATGAGGGGATAAGGGACATTCACAGAATCACAGAATGTTTGGGAGTGGAAGGGACCTCAAAAGCTCATCCAGTCCAATCCCCCTGCCGGAGCAGGAACACCCAGATGAGGTTACACAGGAAGGCGTCCAGGCGGGTTTTGAATGTCTGCAGAGAAGGAGACTCCACAACCTCTCTGGGCAGCCTGGGCCAGGGCTCTGTCACCCTCACTGAGAAGAAGTTTCTTCTCCAATTGAAGTGGAACCTCCTGTGTTCCAGTTTGTGTCCGTTACCCCTTGTCCTATCATTGTTTGTCACCGAGAAGAGCCTGGCTCCATCCTCGTGACACTCACCCTTGAAATATTTCTAACCATGAATGAGGTCTCCCCTCAGTCTCCTCTTCTGCAACCTAAAGAGCCCCAGCTCCCTCAGCCGCTCCTCAGAAGGGAGATGCTCCACTCCCTCCATCATCTTTGTAGCCCTACGCTGGACTCTCTCCAGCAGTTCCTGTCCTTCTTGAACTGAGGGCCCAGAACTGGACACAATATTCCAGATGTGGTCTCATTCATGTTGTTTCCTTTTACCTTTTTTGGTGAAAAACTCCTTGGAATATTTTCCTGCCAAAATGAGCTTGCGAGGTATTTTCCCCAGAAGTTCTATGATCAGTGCGATGTGATCTGCATTTTTTCAAAAGAAAAGACAATGAGACACATCCAACACGAGACATCTCTCTTTATGTCCCAGTTTCCTTCTCTGGGATACAGGAACAAAGACATTATCTCCTTTAAAAGTTGAGATCTGCCTGAAATCAGATGACAATAAACAAGGACAAAGTGAAAGGGTAACAGGGAAAAAGGTGAGGGGAAACTGAGGCACGATCAGGTTGAGAAGAGAGAGCAACTGTTGTATTTCATGTGCAGTTTTAAAAAGGCAAGAAATACTTGGACAAACACACCTTCATCCCGTGAGTAGTCTTCCCCTGAATGAGGCTCGAACAGATAATCTCCTGTTGCTAACTCAAAGGCCTAAAAACAAACAGAGATAAGCAGGTTAAATCACTTTGATGCACTTCACACATCGTCAGATGCATTGCAGGGCGATTCTGCAAACGTCTGCAGGCCAGAGGCAAAGTGGTGGGAAGAATAACCTGTACAACTCTAACACCCCATCACCATCTGGAGGTGTGCAATTACTTTGCAGTATTTTGATGACTGCATTAAAGAGCAACATCATTTGTGATGAATTTTGGATCGCAGCATAACGCAGTGAAGCCTGTGTGAAACTGCACCAAATTAAGGCATTTCACACACTTAACCCCTCTCCTGCTTCAACAGCATTTGCAAAATGTCCCGTCCAAACTCCAGATTTGTTTTTTTACAATGATTCTTGCCTTCCTCCAAATTTCAGATATTTAAAAGGGCATTTTTTTTCTAACAGTTAATCTCCAAAGGCTCATCTGTCAATGTGACAACCTGACCTCCTGTATTCTTGGTTTTCTTTAAGGACTGCTGCAGTCAAACTATTGAATCAGGCACTCTGAGTAACCACTGCGTAATTTTGGCCACACGTCCTGCAGAGACAACACGACCCCATCGCTTTCTGTTTTACCACATCCACCAAAATCACGGCTTCTTTTCCAAGAGAGCAAAAATGACCTCACTATTTTCCGAGCTTAAAATACAGAAACCAAGCTTTGATTTGTGGAGACACTGAAGAGGCACACGCAGTAACTGGCTAGACTGATTTTTTTTTTTAAATAGCTGGCAAATATAGAATATTGCCATTACAGAACAGCTTCAGCCCTGTCTCAGCATTACTCAGATTATAAAATGATGCCAAACATGCAGAGGATGTGTATGATTAAAATATGAAATTATACTGAAGACATCTGTGAAACAGCGCTGGGTGCAGCAGAAAGCTCGTTATATAAAAAGATTTATCTTCAGAATTGCATGTTGTCTCGTTTTTCCACAAAGCCTGATGTCAAAGCACGAGCATATTTGAAATCTGCCGGTGCTGTACAACCAAAACAGCTTTCGAAAGGAAAGCCACACGTGGCAAAGAAATAAAAAGAGGTAGTAACAGCTTTGGTATGGAAACATGGTATTCAGCAAGGCTGGAAGTTGGCTGGACACCCGTCAGGGTTATTGGCCAGGCAATTTGGCAATCCAGAGTGCACAGCACACACCAATTTCCCCCAGTGCTCCACAGAACGAGGTTAAAACCCCCTGGATGACACCGCTCACCATGCACGCCGTGCTCCAGATGTCAGCAGGGGTGTTGTACCCCGAGCCTATGAGCACCTCCAGGGATCGGTACTGTCTTGTCTGGATGTCCTCAGTGAAGTGCTTGTGCTAAACAGAAGAAATGTTTTATTGAAGTTAGAGATTGGTTAAAAAGAGGAGAATCAACAACCTGCAAGGCCAGGGCAGATAAAGGCTCATTCCCATCACATTTCATCTGAATTTTACATCCTCTTTGAGTATTTCCTTATATTCCTACAAGTAGTGTTTAACTGCTCTACATGAGACACTCCTCAAGTAAATCAGCCCAGCAATTTAGGGAAAAGCCACAAAAAGAAAGGGAAGACCATTTCCAAAGCCGTACCCTTCTCCTATCCCATCACGACGGGCCACGATTCAGCTCCCTTAAAGCAGATAAGCAACACCCACGAAAGACAGCGCCTTGCCTGGTGTGCAATTTGAGCCTGAGCCTCTCTCCCACAAGATCCGAAGTATATTGCCATTTAAAAAGCCAACTAAAATAGACATTTCTTCTATTCAAAATGTCAAACATTTAAAAGCAGCCCAAGCACAACCATCAAAGAACAGAACTATTTATGAGTCTCTTTCATGTGCTCATGAATCCACTGAAGTGTTCTGACAAGCTAATAAACTACAGAACTAGCACATCAGAGCAACTGGTTGCAACTTTCCCCAGGGGAGCTACGGCCTCATTTCACAACTTTCACATACGCAGATTTCTACACTTTGTGTGACACTGCTTACAGGGCTATTTGAAGTAATTTCATGACCAGTGAGGCACCCAGCCTAAAATCCTATCTTAGAGGACCGTTTGTGTTTCTACTCCCCTCTTTTTGCCCTCCAACAGCTTCAAACTGTCACTACTTTCACAAGCAGGTCTAAGATAGAAGTGATTTTACAGATTCTTTTCCACGCTGGGAATGAATTAGCAGGTTTCAACGGTCAATGTGAAGAGATTTCAAACTTACCACCCAGCAGGCATTTCCTAGGTCAGCTATCTTCACTTTGAGCTTATCGGCATTCTTGGGCTCAAGGGGATTAAGGAGGAAATTCCCAGCAGTTGATTTTCCTAGAGGCAACACACACAACAGCAGCTGATTAAAGCGACACGAGCAGTGTCACCATCTGTCACCCAAATCCCACAGCCCTCTCCCTACCCAGGAAGGGTTTTGCTTAAAGATCAGAACTTGTCCATTCCTAAAGCCTAGGTATAAAAATCAGCATCAGTCTGCCCTACAAACAGGGCTACCACCATTAATACCTGAGCAGTATTACAAGGCAGGACAAATAGTATATGCAAGAATAACTGTTTCCCAGTACATCTTGCACAGTTTTAAAAAGGTCTGTCTATAACTAAACAGGCTTTTTTAATAAAGGCATTGCCAGAAACAAAGCAGCCTCTCAACCCTTAAGTCTTGCTAAATCTTTGAAGGAAAGTCCATGTATTATAGCGTCTTTTTGATATAACCATCACTCTCTGCTGCAACAGAGACCATCACAAGAGCTAACAGATTAGGAAAGCCTCAGTGACACAGTGGAGAACACAAATGTGAAGTCACCAAATGACATCCAGCTGTGGCTCTAGATCACTTTGGGAGAGCTGTGAGAACAAAATACACCTAGAAATCCAGCAGGGGCATCCAACCAAACACGGTTCAGGTTTCAAAGCCCCTAAATTTCGTTTGTTATTTTTCATCCACATAATTCCCCAGCAATACCCTGCCAAGAGAACGCTACAGAAAGATCTTGTAAGAAGAAGTACAAATGTTAGTTTTCCCCTCCTTCTCCAAGCAGATGTACTTCACCTGACCTTGACTCAAAGATGCTAAAAAAGGACACTTTTATCAACTGATTCATGGGTTTTATAAATGCAGACCTGGAAGGTGTTGAACTGCTGCACACTGCTGTGTGTCTTATGTTCTCCTGAACCTACAAGACTTTGTTTTTTACCCCCTGAAACAAATCACATCTAAACAAATGCATTAAAGAGATTTTTATCCTCCTATGCTCTATGAGCCTTGTTTCAGTCACAGGCTGCATTTCCAGTTCTGGGAAAAACATTTACTCATCTCAAATAACTGAGAGCAGTTACTCGTTCTCCACTTTAAGAACAAAACTATCAGAACACGCTGAACTGTACTTCTCCCATAATTTAACAGCTAGCAGCAATATGCAGACTTACATTTCTAACTATAAATAAATATCATGTAAGCAATACCTGTACAAAGGAACAAATGTATAGGTACTTTTTATAAGTGAGAATACTTAAAATAATAGCATTACCTGGTTGGGAAAGACCTTTAAGGTCATAGAGTCCAACCATAACCCATCTACTACTAAACCACGTCCCTAAGCACCTCATTTAACCTTTTAAACCCCTCTAGGGATGGTGACTCCATCATTGCCCTGGGCAGCCCCTTCCAGTCCCTGACAACCCTTCCAGTGAAGAATTTTTCCCTAATGTCCAATCTAAACCTTTCCTAGCACAACTTGAGGCCATTTCCTCTTGTCCCATCGCTTGTCACTTATGCATTCAATACTCAAAACTAAGGTACAACTACAATCAGAAGCTGCAAACAGTGAATGTCTCTGAGCAGGCCCATGAGGTTAATCACTCCTGGGAGGAAAAGCCTCAAACAGGTGGTTTCTGCCTACAAAACAGAGGTTTCTGTTAATACTCTGATGTAACACAGCTCTCCCAAACGGAGGAGGAAGGAGCCCTTTGAGAAGAGGAGCCTTCATAGGGTTCCTCTTATACCTTTGTTGTCTGACGGGCTGTTATTCTCATTCTCGTCCTCTGAAGGTATCTCTGTCCGGATGCTTTCTTGCAAATGGTTGATCTCCTGCTCGCTGAGCGACTGCTCTTCGTTGGACGTGGGCTGACACACCATGGAATCCTCCGAAACCAAGGGCGCGAACGAGTCCGACATCGCTTCTGGCGGCCTGTCCTCCGAGTCGCCGTTCCGCTGACCGTAATTACAACTGTGGAAGTTCTCCTTCTTCTGCGCGTGAGGGTGATCCCCACAGTCATTGGCGTTGTGAAGGTCATCCTCGAGCCGCACAGACCCTTGGTTGCCGGAGCCTGGGAAGTCCGTCATTTGTATCACTCCGTTGCAATTTATTTCTGGTAGGCATTTTTCCACACTGCTTTCCATTAGAAGAGATTGCTCTGGTACCACTTCAGCTGGAAGAGTGGAAAAGGAGAAGATAGCACAGGGTGTCTAAACAGAGGCTTGTTCAGAGAGCCCCCGGAAGCAGGCAGCTCTCAAAACGTAACCCAATTATCCATTAATTTAATTTGTAACAGGAAATTTCCTGACCCCTTCGGATGGGCAGAACGCAGCGCAAATGGGTTAAACCACAACAGCCACCTCTACCAAAGGTGTTTGTTGAGGCCAGCATGAGCGAAAGGACAGCCCTGTGCCACTCCAGGTCCATACCTGTCTTTTTGTTGACGTTTTCCTCTGGTGGAATAGCTTTGATGAGCATTTCCAGAGGGCTCTGAGCTTCTTCCTCCTCCTCAGGCTGTGTCTGTCCAGGGCTTGCTTCCTTCTCCATTTCCTCTATCTCTTGCATTCGCTTCTCTAACAACTCGGCCTGTCGTTTCTGCTTCTTTTTTAACTTCTTTTTCTTATTCTTTGACATTTTGTCAGCCTACACAGAAGCAACCAGAGAAATTTGATTTATTTCATATTTCAATAATGCCAAAACACATCAAGTTTTAATTTATTTTAGAGCTGAAGAAGCAGTCTGGGATGAAAACTCTTGAGACTGCTCTCCTCTCAGATAAAAAGCAGCTATTAAGGTTTTTGGAGCAGCTGTCTAAGGCTTTTATCAGTGCACTTCTATCATGACCTGAGTATTCAGTATTCTCCAAACAAGGGATTTCAGACTCCACAGACAAGTCACCTTCACAACAGAGCCTGAGACCACCACCAACACTACTCATTTTGGTAATACATGAGCTAATACCACTTGTATCTCCAAGACAGCACTGAAGCTGACGCTTATTTCTACCACGAACACAAATCACACTTTTCCTTCTGATAAGGTTGCTTTCCCTTGATGCTGACTGCATAATGAAGCAATGCTGTAGATACCATAAGTAGACAGACACTTACATATGAAAGCTATTATATACTTACTGGTTTTGGCTGGGGTGCAGTGCTCACTGAAAGGGAAAGGAAAATGAGCAAATCAGTATGCTTACAGCAAGAAAACCACAACTGCATTCATATCTTAAGCTTTTCTCTATATGGTTTGGTAACAACATTTTAAATATGTCAGCAAGTGTTATTTTGAAGGCTCATTTCTCTACAGAAGTAGAGCAAGAATAAAAAAAAATAAGAAAAACATTAAACGAGTAAAAGCATAATTTCAATTCCAGATATTAGACTTGCTTGACTGATATCAAAGACTTGAACTTCCTGCCATGCAGCTTTCTTTGACTGCATGCATTATGCATCTCGCCAAAAAGAAAATGCAAAGCAAATCATTAAAATACCAAAGTTAAGGGAGCTTCCCTGAGCTGAGCTCTGCGCTGATGGGCTCAGCTAAACGGTGGTGGTGGAAGATTATGACTGACAGAGCCTTCCAATCATGCTGGAGTATTTACCGAGAACTGCACACTGGTACAGATCAATATTCTGAGGAGGAACATGAGAAAATCTGCTCTCAGACCTTTAGGGATGTTAACACATCAAGGAAGCTGTTTCTGTTACAAGTCTGTAAGACTTCTGCAAACTGACAACAGGTAAATCACCTTGAGACCTTCAGGAAATGCATTTCCAGCATCACGTAATGAAAGGAAATGAACTTTAAGAAAATGTGAGAAGTGCCTCTCCACAATTTCACTCCAGCGCTATTTTGAGTGCATTGGGATTTATGCAGGGTGTGCTACACAAGACTGACTGCCCTACCACCTTATCAGTGCCAGATTTAGCTGCGTTACAAGCAGATGTCAGCATGCACATGTCCTCCCTCTGTTTTTCTTACACAAACAACTGCCTTCCTGACCAAAGTTTACAATTGACAACTAACTTCACCATTTACAGCTGGCTTTTCAGAAGTTACTTGCATTACTGTTCCACTGTACTCAATTAAGAGGTTTTCCCTAGTGAGATCAGTTATGGTTTGGTGGTGTGTGGGGGGAATAGCACCAATTTTCAGGAAAAAAAAAAGGACCTGCAGAGCCAGATGGTGGGGGAGCCCCGGATCTCTGCCACTCTGTTGCTTCTGCAGCCAGCCTGCGGATGTATTGGTCGTTAACACACAGAAGAATGTTCTCGGGTTTAATATCTGTATGGATGATTCGACATTTTGTGTGCAAGTAATCCAGACCCTGAAGAACCTGCAGACAGGAGAGAAGGAAAGAGACCATTAGAAAAAGCAACAAGTGAGCAAACTGAGAGTGAAAATGTAAGATTGCCTAAGACGACCAATGAACGTGAGGGAGTTCTGCGTTTGAGACTGCTCCAGGTTAGAGCTCATGTGATCAGTCGTTAGTACTCAGGTCCAGAAAATACACATTTGCATATAGATTTAGCTTCAAATTTAAAATACTGTCACTTCACTCTCGTAACTTAACCTACCACAGTTGAAAATCTAAATACCTTACAATAAAATCCTGCTTTCCTCCTCCCCTCTACCTCACAGAAAGATGTTTCTGCTTAGGCAAACATCCAGTAGGAAGAACAGGTTCCTCGTGCTCTTCCCATCATTAAGCACTGTACATACTAAGAGGTTTTAAGAAAGAAATGCTTGCACTTAGGGTGAATAACTAGGGTAAGAGAAGGTTAAAGGAAAAGCTGGCCTCCCATCATGGTTTAAGTGTCAGAAAATAAATATCTATAGCAGAAGGCTTTTGTAGTAGAGAAAGGAAATATCAACCCAAGAATGGTTTTGTTGCATGAGAGACACATCACTGGTTTTTAGCTGTTTTCTTGAATCTGAGAAAGAATAGTTAAAGAATTCTCACTGGGTTGAGGGGAGCAGTGCAGTCAGAACTGGAACTCACCTGTTTGATGATCTTTTTGACGCAAGGGAGTGGAAGCCCCTGATAATTCGACTTGATGATCCACTTCAGGAGGTGATGCCCTAGGACTTCAAACACCATACAGATATCTGGCACTCAGTCAAGGAAAGAGACAGACACCCTGACCCAAGGAGCCCTGAATTCCCAGGACTCAGGATCAAAAGAAATCCACACCACTTAAGTGTTTTATATTAAAGGACCTTCATCCCTCTGACACAGCTTGGAGAAGCTGCCTTCCTTAAGAAGCTCATCCTATCCTACACATCAGTGTTGTTATCCAAAACCTGAAATACAGAGGGATGGAGCTGGTTAGGACAATGGTCCTAATGCAGCAACAATCTCCTGTTTTGGGTGGAAGCCACTTACACAAGCAAGTGTACATTTGTATTTCCTGCTGGTACTGAGATAGCTTCAAGCCAACGATGTGTGTTTTGGAACAGCCCAGGCTCTTGCCCCAGGCAAAACTCGATGCCAGCTCTCTCTGTACCAGCATTACCTGAAAAGATAATAAAATTTCCACTTCATAAGTCATCTTCAGAACAATTAAGTTACTTTCTCTGCCCTCCCATGTCTTTTTACCAGCAAAACAACCTTTTGACAAGTCTAGACTTCAACAATATTTACATTATCTGCTTTTTGTCTATAAGATCTCAACAGCTACACTCTAGTGACATAGTCTGTATTATTCCTTTTCTTTAGAAGCCAAACTTCTAGGAGTTTGTTAGGCTGTTTTTCTTCTACACTGGCAGAGAGCATGCGTTTCATGAGAAAGACATAAAAGATCAGGTCAACATTTACTCGGTGCTAGGTACCAGAAAAACGTTAACAGAGGAACTGTATTATGGGGCTACTGTTTTCTGCAAGTGTTACATTGTTGATAACCTACAGCTCAATTCTCACTGAAGTAAAATTCAAGGTAGTGCAAAGCAGAAACGTGCACTAAAAATCCAATTTCAAATGTTAAGAATGCCTTATTTGGATTTGTCACAAATCCCTCGCTATTAGAAGGCTGTTCACAGAGGATTATCAAAGCAATAGACTTTAAACATCCTAATAACGTTGATAAAGTCCAAGGTAAGATGCTTCCATAACTAGAAAACCACATTATCACATTACAGGCTGCCTGTGTTTGCTATTTTTAATCACCGATCTTAACATTTTGTACTGCTTTACTTAAATTAGGGGTTACCACCAGGCTGCCTGCAAAACTGAGGGGCTGAGATGGATGGGCTCTCTTGCCATGGCAGTGCCTCGGACGTCAAGCCATTCAGTCCCGATTCACAAATGGGATGTAGCCACCTCATCTCTCATGTAACAGCATGACTAAGCAGTGCAGTTACCATGACTTAATGCATATTATGTCAGGCTGAATGATCATTCTGGATCTGAGCTTAGCAGGCAGCTCTGAGGCGGATGACTCTGCAGCACATTTCCCTGGGCAGCAAAAGGGATGCCTGGGCATTGCTCACCAGCCCTGACATGGCAGCTTCTCTGCAAGCTCCCATCTGTATGTGATTCTTTGCCTTTACTCCAGAAAAGGATACGAGAACCATTAACTCCTGAAATCTTGAAGTCATCTAGTAACTGAACGACTCTCTCTTTACTTGGGTCATTTGGATCACTGTTGCGGACCTGCAGAGAAAAAAAATGATGATTAATTTGCTGTTCCCTGAGGTAACTACTAGGCAAGAATATATTTTGAAGTCAGACCTACTGCACTACTGTAAGGTTCCTATCCAAATTCTTTGCAGCTAGATGACCCAGAATTAATAATAATTTTAACTCTTTAAAATTGAACCCCACTCTGAGGCACTCACCGATTTTAGCAACTTGATTTCATCCAGTGCTGTTTCTGTGTAGTGCTCTGCACTCTTCACCACCTTCATGGCCACAAATCTCCTCCCTCTACACACACATGGTAAGCAAATTAGAGACTGTTAACACTCATACAATGAATTTATTCTCCAGGATTATCCTAATTCGTTTGAATAAGAGCTACTTATTTAAGGCATCATGGAAAAATAAGGTTCAAACACTCATGAAGACTATCTTTGGGTCTCTTATAAAATATCCATGTTAGTCACTTCTCATAAAATGAAATAATAGGTTAGAGTGCTGAACACAA
>NW_010191634.1:0-12505 GCF_000695765.1 Mesitornis unicolor | reverse complement strand
TTCCACATTTACTGTTTGTCCTGTTAACTCTCTCCCACCCACTTGCATGCACAATATCAAAAGAAACTTCTGTGTTAGGATGTGGACAGTTACGCTGTGTGTTTTTATCTCAAAGTAAAAGATACTTTCTGATCCTGTTTGTAAATCCCCAGCAGAAACACCAGCTAGAACAGCAAGACTTACTGGATGTCCCAAGCCAGCCACACAGTGGAGAAGTGGCCCCATCCAAGCTTCCGAATCACGTGGTATCGTCCATTAAAGAGATCTCCTATTTTCACAAGGTGATAACCACCTAGAAAAAGAGTGGGAAATGTATTTATCACGAGATCACACAAGCGCTGAAGGGCAGGTACGTGGAACAAGCATCACAACTTGAGCCAGACTTACTTTTTAATCATATAAACAAATGAAAATGTTTCTCCAATTGGATGTTGCTAGCACGAATATACAGTGTGTTAGAGGAAGAGCTGCGAACAGCCCTCTAGCTGACTGAAAAGTTTTAATATCTTTGAACCAGAAGGACTGAAGTTTCCTGAAGGTCATCGCTGGAGCATCACAAAAGATTATTTCCACAGTGAAAGAATCTGAAGTCTTTGGAAAACACAGTTTATGATGTTCAGTAACAGAATTTTCCAGCTAAAAATCAGCACTGCTTTTGCACGCTCTGTGCCCATAACACATCTTGTCCTGCACACAAGATTCCAATGGAGTTTCCCTCGCAACTGCTTTCCTGACTGAAAGGCACTTTGGGATTTAGCACCACGCTGAAAACAGGAAAATCCCACCCTGTACCCCTGTGTATCTCTGCTGCTGGCTATGCAGGAAGACTCCTGATGGAAACACGAAGACATGAAAGGCCAAAGACACAAGGGAACCAAAGAAACTGGCAGAAAACAGAATGAAGAGAAGTATCTGTAACTGTTACGGCACAAATCTTTGCCAGAACCTGGAATTTCACCCTGGATTTCCAGGCGCTTCCTATTCAATTGTGGTCAGCAAATACCACTCAGGAAATGCTTTGCCAGGAAGATTTCTCTCTCTTGATTGACTGGTTCAAAAACAAGACGTAGAATTGCCATCCCATTTCTTCACTAGCTCAAGCACAAATCCCTTCTCTTCACTTAAAGGTTTCGGTGACAACAGTGACAGCTACGCCGATCATTAATTCACACAATCACTTTCTTCTCCTCATTTGCTTTACAACAAAAATCCCACAAATACTTGGGTAGCACGCTAAAGGTAATGTAAATGCTTCGAAGTGAAGCACTGGAGTGTAAGAAACATTGCAATTCAAGCTCCCTGTGCTATTTTCACTTTGCATTTCTATACACATATACCAATGTCACATTGTTACGTGGTTTTCCCTCTGCCTTATTCAATATATACAGTAAATATCAGCCTTACAAAGCGCTTGGATGTGGAATCACACATTCAAGCTTCAACTAATTGATCAGTTGAATTTGTATGAGCAGTGTTCTGTCTTTTTTCAAGTATCTGCTACATTAAAAAACTGCCTGACCCTTCTGACATTGAATTGCATCATGCGGTATTGCCATTTTTGTGTTTATTTTCTACTAGGAGAAACAGTCAAAGGCTGTATTTGCAGACACAAAGTTATCTGAAGAATGGATTCCAAGATGATGATCTTAAAAGAAAACAGTGAAGAATCTGAAACTGATTTGAAAGTGACCTTTTTCTGATGAACACCAAAAATAAACTGAATGCCTCCTTGCTTTTACCAATTTCGAAAGCCCTCTGGCGCAGCGGAAAAGCAAACAGCTTTAAACACGCACATTAAAACCAGCTCTCCAATTCAAATCTTGATTGGTAACAGAGGGAACCTTGAGGAGCAGTTTCTCCATTTCAGATTAGCTTGAAAAATGTTACAGTGATGCAGTTTCACAAAAAGCCACTTAAAAGAAGAGGGAGTCTACCTGCATTCTCTACAGTAGATGGGAAATCAAGGGTATTCCTTGATTACACTGAAAATCCTGTCTGAAACAGGTGAGTTCTCACCTTTGCAGTAATCGTTTGGATCCTCCTGCTCGTCGTCGTCTGAGCCCAGGATCTCCTCCTCCTGCTCTGGAAGGTCGTTCTCCGAGTGAGCAGCAGGGCCCCGATGCTGGGTGTCGGGTCTGGAAGAGAACACACTGCATGTCTCACACGCGTTACTCTCCAGCTCAGGAGCTTTCCTTTCCCAAAGGGGATTGCTGACAACAGAGGAGAAACTGTTTTTCATATACTAGTGAGAAATACAACTTAACGCCCTAGATTTGCTTTTATAGTGGAACAAAGCAAAGGACAGACAAGGTAGCGAGTTAAAAACTTAATGATCCCACCAAAAAGTCTCTTTGAAGCCCTTCTCAGTCTTTCTTTCATTCAGTGAGAACTTTTCTGAAGCTAATTTGTATTTAAGATATTACCTCACATAGAACCTGAAGTTGAAGGGTGTTATTTGAAAGGCTAACATCAATTAATTCTCACATCTTTGGAAAAAAATTGTATCAGCTTTAGAACTTGTGCCCTTCGTCCCTTTCACCTTCAAGATAAAATGAACATTTAGCAATGCTGCCTGTAACACTGCAGAACTCTAAAATCCCTAATATTGCCCTTGCTTGCTGCTGTTCTCATGCGTTAGGCTGCAGTTTTAGCTCATCTCTTCACTGAAGGTCTAAGGTTTGTTACAGTTGTCTGAGCTCCGGAGAGTGGGAGGACGCAGAGCAGATGTTGTGTAAACCCTCCTGAGAGCGTCTGATTGCAGAGGGACTGAAATCAGGCACCGAGGTGGTGTTTTCTTCTTCGCTCCTACATTCATAAATAAAACCATTAATTTGGTGTGTTTAACTTCTCACCAAATGTGCTACTCTAAGTTCCTGCTTCGGAAGATCACGATGGCAAAGGGCACCTCATTGCTCTCATGCAATTTAAGCTGTGTTTTGAGTTCCCTGAGCTCAAACCTATTGCTGCCTCCCTGTGCCCCAGCTCCTCCTTCACGGCTGCACACTGCTTACAGCCACACAGCTCATGAAACAATCACACTAAAACACTAAGGTCTGTGCTTTACAAAGCATTACAGGGAATGGTTAATGGGCTACGAAGTTTACTCTTCAATATCCTTTTCCACACAGCATATATCATGAAAACAGTGCCTATAGCCCATTTGCATGAGCAAGGTTTAATGGCAAACACTGCAGGATATGAACATGAAGCTTTCTTACAAGCAGATGTTAAAAAAGCTGGAGTTATCCAAAGAGGTGGACAACAAATTTATAGCAGCCTTACTGGTTAAACCAGTGGATATGCAAATGTGTGAGGGCTTTCAGATGCAGTTTTTAGAGCTCTTAACTGAGCTGGATTTGCATCCTGGCCATACTAACTAATATTAATCAATGGGGCAAAATTAGTATTTCGATTCTGAGTGGTTACACAGCAGAATGAATGTTCAGCATTTACCTACTACACATGCACTCTGCTGAGACTTTGTACATTAAATACATTACTCCACATTAAAACTATGGCCATCTTAAATATCTATGGAGCGTGAAAAGAAAGAAGTCAGCCGTTCTGACCTGATCACCACTGAACTTGCAGCCATTCACAATCCAGAACTGACATTCATTAAAGCAAAGAGGAGCTTACCAAATCACCCAACATTTATTTCAGTCACTTGTCAGAGCTAGTAAATCCTGGTTTTTAAATTCAGGAACAGATAAGCACCACAGATCAGTGTCCCAAGCCATAAAACAAGGCCACCAGTCAGCCATTCCACTGCTCCAAGTTAATGAGATTTATTAACAACCCCATAGCTCGATTCAGCTCCAAGATATTCAGTATTTAGACATTTTCACCCATGAGCCACAGAATTACAAGCCTGAGGTAGGAAGATAGAAATGGAGAGAAACAAAAAAGGTTTTGGAGGTCACAAAGCTGCTTTGGGGACAACGGAGCTAAATAAAGTCACAGGTTATCCCCAAATGAGAGCAGGTAGCAAAGGCAAGAAAGGGCCATGGCCAGAATGGCTGAAGGGGAGACTGGATGCTCATAAATAACAAATCCTGTAGAGAGGGTAAAGAAAATCAGAACCCAGAACTGGAGAAAAAGGAGAATTTCAGCCCAGCAGCCACACCCACAGCACAAACAGCAAAGAGAAACTCACCCCAATGCCATTTCAAGACTTTTACATTTGTGATGGCACAAGACATAGGGGATAAAAGAAGATCCATCTAAAGAGCCACTGATGCAGACAGAAACGTGCCATGCTGCAGTCCCAGTGCTCTCAGTAATTTCACGCATGGAGGAAGAAGTTACTGGAAGCACTAAAGCCCCTTTTCTCTCAGCAGCTTTCTGCACCCCTCCCGAGAAGGGGCTGACGAATCGCGCTGCTCACAACCTTGTACCCAACACACCCCAGTCTGCATCCCAGGCTGGCCCAGGGAGCCAAAAGCATTTCATTCCCACATTACCATGTATTATACCAACTAATGTGATACTGGGCTGCATTCAGGTCACATACATTGCCACAGTCCTATTTCCTTTAGGAAATCACCTCCAAAACACACCTCGTTCCTTTGCCTTCATGCAAAAATTCATTAGATATTACATCCCACCACCTTCCTCCCCCAAAGTGGCCCTGTGAACTGCACATACGGATTAAGAGAGACTTAACCAGCGCAGAATATGTATTAATACCAAAGAAAAACCGATACACAAAACCACAGCCCTCATCTGTCTGCTGTGCTCCAAAAGGCACAAAAGGCTGCTAAAGACAGCAGGAAAATCCATACTCAGTATTTAAAGATGACAGCTGAAACAGCTGTCAGCAATAGTGCAAAATGCAGGTAAAATACATAGAGAGCCTATGAAAATGGTTAAGAGTTCACACATTTAGAAAAATCAGGTGGTTTAGGGTACCTTTTTTATACCCACTTCTCTTCTACTTAAGAACACCTCAGTCACTTTCTACTTTTGCTCCCTCAATGTGTTAATTAATCAGCAGAATTAACTGGATTTGCAGGGTCTCTCTACAATATTTTACTTAAGGAAAACATTGTGGAACAGCAATGCTTTATCTTTTATGGAATTAATGTGAACCCATACCTAGAGACCCTCCCAAAAGTCCTTATTCTCTCAGGAATGCCTGAAGAACTGCAAATTCACAAGACTAAAAAAGAAGGTAACCTACCTGCACGAAGCACGGCCTCCCATTGATAAAGATATTCCTGAAGTCAGCCCAAGAGTTTTCGAAAAAGCCATTAAAAAGCAGAAGCCAGAGGGTTGGGGATGAGGGGGGACATCAAGGGCGAGCGGAGGGGCTGCTTCTGGAGAGCAGCAGAGCTCCGTGCAGGAGCGAGGGAGAAGAGGGCTTTGCCTCCACCACGCAGCTGCAGCTGCTGCATTGCAGGTACGGGGCCTTGCAGCAAGGCTGGGGGCTGCTCCCAGCCGATCCTCCTGCAAATTCAGTCATGGCAGGGGTTGAGCATAAACAGATTCATCTCCTGCTCTTGATGTTTACCTGTCTCAATCTTCCTTCTAATGAAATTAGGAATTCAGTCGGATGCTTTGTTTCATCTCTCTGAACCAGCCGGTTTTATTTGCTTATTCAATAGTCCACTGGATTCCAAGCTGGGATGAAGACAAGGATCATGGTAATTGCCGACAGTCCAACCCTTATGATACATGAATGCCAGCACAATCACACAGGAGAGAAAAGGGCGTTTCAAAGTAAAAATGAATTTTCTGAAGTCATTCCAAACCTCCACCATCCACAGTTACAAGAAAAACTTAGCCTTTGTGCTTAAAGGTCACCAAAAAATGCAGGAGAAAGAGTAAAATCTTCTTTAAAAAGGGGAACTGACTATTTTTCACAGCAGCTGGCACTTAACATCATCCTCCGAGCTGCAGGAGAATTACCAGCCATTTCCTGTGCCTGTTTATCCTGCTGGTTTATGTAAGTGATAGGGGAAACAAGTCAGCAGCAACATGACATAGCAAGTAATAATTTAGAGATTTTCTCTGCTAAAGGCACTCCTGAATCTGGCTCTGCAGTTTTAAACTAAGAGGTTTAAAGAAGAATTGGGTTAATCTGATCATATATCTAAAATATTTTCACCTTAAAAGCTCCCCGAAGTCTGAACATCCTTCTCACAGTTGAGAGTTGCCAGACCTCTTGATATTAGAGGAGGTGCTAACAACATGCAAAGTTCTCTGCTGTACACAAGATTTTGCTCCACATTCACTGAATGCATCACCCGACAACTCTTCTGGCCCCTGCAACGCAGAGAGGGACAGGAACAGTTTTGCAGGAACTAAGACTTCAGTCGCTCACTTCTTCCTTACAGAAGATGTCCAAAGAGTTCAGAAAAGGCCCTTTTGTATTCTCTGGCCAGTTTCCCACAATCATTTATCTGCTCTGCACGCTAGAAATAAGGTAAAAAACAACTGAGAAGCATCAATTGCAGGTGTAGATTTGCACTGAGGCAGATCCAGCATCACCAGGAGGATGAGAAGCTGGGAGACCACAGCCATTGGTGACAGTACTGACAGTGCCATGAAAAACCAGTGCTCTTTGTGCTGTGGAGGACACCAGAACAGGCTCCTTTGTTATTCTTCATTAATCACCAGTTGAGCCATCGCAACAGCCAAGTCTCCACATGCAACTTCACCATCAAAACTCAGACCTTGTTTTCTCCACCCCTGATAACTTTCATAAGACACTCAGAGGTACTTCCTTCTCCCACATCAGAGTGACTTCTTCAAAACTACTTTATACAGGAAATCACCTTCCCTTGTCCCCAAAACACCTGAAATACTGCCCGTGCTACCAGATACAAAAGCAGACCCCTTCCACCTTTGAGCAAGGCAGCTTACATTTAATCCAAATCACTTCTGTCACAGCTATCATCCTTCTATAACAAAAAAGATGTTCTCCTTACTCCTCTTCACCTCAGTTTGTCGTTCCCTTGATACTTGCAGAGATGACGCCTGTCTGTAGGAAACCAAAGGCAATTGCTTTCTTAAATGATTTTTAAGCCGCCTGCAGCACAATCTTTACAAACACTGTCACTCCTTACTTGTGAGTGCACATTAAATATCCCCAAACAGAATTAACTTCAGACTAATGACAAATCCAGCTCATCCTGTGGGAGATGCAGATAAAGTCCCATAACACACCCCACCTTAACCAGCCAGCCAACAATTTCCGGGGCTGTGCACCCACTGCAGCTTCAAGTGCTGCTAAGGATGTTTTCATGTGGGGAAGAGGAAAATAAAAGAGCTCCATATGGCATGGTGAAAAGCCAGGATTTCAAATCTCTCCCATTTTCACATCCATGAGTAGAGACAATGTCTCTTTAAGGGAAGTACGCCTGCCAGACTGCATCTCATTGCTACGCCTTAGTGTGCCTCTAATTTCGAGATCATGTTAAGGCACATCTCGTCAGAACGACTGGTTCTGGTGCCAGCCTCCAGCACGCTTACGTGCAGATCTGCTGGCAAACCCAGAGATCAATATTGTAACTGTTCAGACTCAAACTTTCAGTATTAATTCAGGTCTGAAATGATAAAACCATTTTCCTGCTCGTGTGCACTTTACCTCGAGAAATTTTTAAGTATTTGAGAGGATTTGGGGGAATTATAAACCATAGATTTGGGGGGAATTACAAGCCTATAATCCACATTATTTTGTGATTATTGCAAGTCATTGGCTGTTCCATTCCTGTTTTTCTGAATAAAGAACTGGCATTTTGTGCCAGCATGGCAGATCCACAATCTTTGCTGCCCTATGTCAGCCATCCCTGAGCTACCAGAATACCACTGCTGAGAATTCAGACAGGACTACGGATGGTCTAACTCTTGGTTTTGAAAGAACAGCACTCAGAGGCACTAAGACTCCTGTTTAGTGCATCAGTGGGAGGCCAGTTTGAAGATAAATAATAATGACTTTCACATGAGAACGGTACTAAAGCACAAATAACAGAGGCAATCAAGTTTCTCACTCCCTACAGCCACTCCCCCACACAAGCACTTAACAAGGTGTTTGTAGAACCCTCTGCTATTCCAGCTATTGCAAACCAAGGGATTTCCAGGGAAAACAGCAGCTCTTACAGTTGTGTCCCACTGTCAGAACTACTCAAAGACAGCAGGAGAGTGATACAAGCAAGACATGCAGTGACAAACCAGAAAGCATCAGCCTCTGTGACAAATCTTCTCCTCCACGGAGTGCATAGATGGAAAAATTACCAACTGCCTCATCTCTCCTCATAGCAGTTCTGTTGTTTTTCAGTTGGGAAGGACAAAGAAAGAAGTGAGGCTTCAATGCAGGTTGAGAGTCTGTTTAAAGAATTACAGATAACTGAAAATACTGAATATGCATTTGGGAAGAGGGAGAGGAAGGAAGACAACAGCACTGTACCAACTCAGGTCTGTCACTTCAGGAGCAGAGAGCCACAGAAACTACTGAAAGTCCTGTGACAAAATACCTCCCACTCAGTAGAGCCTGCAAGAGAGGATTAAATGAATTCGCCAGCACACACAGAATTAGAAGAAAGCACTTCAGATCACGGCCATTTTTCAGAACAAGCCACATACTGTAACTGCAGGGCTGCCGCTGCCTTTGCAGTTATTTGTGCTGACAGTGATGGAGTGGTGTGCTCTGAGGCACCATCGGTTCAACACCGCTTACAGGGAGCTGCCCAACTTTTCCTGAAACATAAAAGACTCTGCTGAAGCAAGACATTGGACATGATTAAACACAATTATCATCTGGGCCTGCCAATGAAAACTCCATCATCTACACTTCATACAGACCTGCAGCCTAGTTCTAGTAACATGTTTATTTTCCTAATTTCAGAGAAGATAAGCTATAATAAAGAACTATTTGTTCAGTTTTTTCTTCCTTTCTCCAACCGCTTTCCATCCAGATGGGTTTTTTTAGCCTCATTTTTAAACCTTGGGTCTTAACCCAATAGTAAGTCAGAGTCATTTTTTCCTAGGACAAAGAACAGTTTGATCTCCTATGGGTTTGCAACATACAATGCAGACAGAAAAAAAGCCACAGTATTTTACTGGCAATTATGGTCTAACAGTCACAAGTGCCTGGATTCCATTAGAAGTTACCAGAGCCATTGGTAAAGTACATCTAGATCTGTACTTTAGTTCAAAAAGAAGCTTGTATTTTCAAGTAGAAGCATAGTTTTGAAGTAAATTCCAGATCTTCCTCACATATCAGGCTTTCATTCACACAGTACAAGAGTCTTACAGCATAAGAAGTTAATCTTTCTCAAATGCAAGCACACAGCTGGCATGCTCAGGCATCACTTCAGCCAAGAACGGACAGTCTGTCCACACAAGAGCTAACTCAAAGCAACATTCCCCTCCAAACAGCACCTGGGGTTTGTAAAAACCAAGATTTTAATTCTCCCGTTACGCACCACTTCCTCAACAGACACTTCCTCACTGCACCAAGGCATTGCAAGCACACACGTGGCTTCAGGACCTGCAAAGCAAGCAGCAGCCACCTCGTGGCCGATGAAAGGCTGAACTTTTGCGACATCCATCGCTCCTTCCTCCTGCTGCCTTCATGGCCAGCCCCATCCATTGCAGCTCACCCAGCACCAGGACACAGCAACTCTGTCCTCAGCTCCCTGGAAATCACAGGAGGAAAGCGAGCACAAGAAGTGTTCTCAGGAAAGCGTCGTGCAGCTTGGCCACCTTTGAAGGACCAGGCCAAATATTGTACCCAACACACCTGACTGCCAATGCTGAGCTCCAAAGAGATTAGTAACTGCTTGAAAGAACTGCAAAAATCTTCTGCATTTCTGACAACCGAGCAAAAACAAATGCGCCTCACCAGATACAGATACTCTTTAGAGTTTACAGTCTAAGTTACTAAAGGTTTTCTATGAAAAAAGCTTGTAAGCCTACAGGCTCCATTTTTAAAGGCAGGCTTTTCTGAGCGCCTTCAGGAACCAACTGACTGTTAGTGCCTGAGATGTTCACACCTCATGAAATGATCAAATTAATACATCACACGCTTCCCCGAGAGCTTTCAGCAAAGCTATCTTTTGGCAGCGACACACGTTGCAGTAGCCTACGTACCAAACTCCCTGCGTTTTATTAGCAACCACAGCTCTGACATGCGTATTTCCTGACATATTCTTAAGGCAAAGGCCGAGTAGAAGCTTGCCTCACATTTCACCAAAAATAATTTCGATTCAAGCCATTTTAATTCTAATTCCTTGCCTTCTGGATGGAGAAGACTGAGATAAGAAGAAACTGAAATTAGTGCAACTCAGTGATAACCAGCACGAGAAATCACGATCTTGCTGTATCTTGCCTTGCTTCTTGTCCCTCCAAGGCATTCAGCTTCCTAAGCAAAGACTTGAGACAGCTGGTTTAATGATTCTTCCCGATTATCAGAAGATTTGTGGTAGTTTTACTGGAGTGAGAAGACACAGGTACCTCAACTTCGTATTAACAAGAAGCTTTGCCTGCTCTCCTTCTGCAAAAGAATACATTAGGATAAATGCACTCACTCCTTTACTGATATCAAGTAAAACTTTTAAGACAGGAAGGATGGGAAGAAAGAGAAACATCCTGAATTTGCAGAAAATTAAGAACCTAGTTGACCATCTCATTAGAAAAAAAATTATGCCCAGAACTGTAATTAGTATTTACAAGGGTTTTCTGTAAATAACCTGTTCAGGATGGTTTGTCTGAACATAAATAGCAGCAATATTAACTACTCAATGATGAAAAAAGAGGTAACTTTCCACTTTTCGTTATACACACTCCATTTAGATTATTTTAACCTTTGCAAGTGGGGTTTTTTCCCCTGTTTTTAAAAGGATTGGGTTGATACAGAGACTTAAAGCAGGTGTAGCTCATTGTTAAAGCAAAAGACATTTTGAACTGCTTTAAATCCCTTCAGAACATTCTTTGCATTTTTATACTTACCCATAATAAGATAATTCCTAATACTTACCAACCTTAACCTTTTAAAATCAGTTGTTTTATACTTTTCACCCCCCTTCATATATAAAAAATGACATATGCATGATCTAATGAGCTATCACAGAACACGAGATGTTAAAAGGACATTCCGTGTGGTTTCAAGTTTAGGTTTTATGGGAAAAGTCTTGCAACAACCTAGTTAAGCTTATTTTAGAAGATTTAACTAGAGCAGCTTTGTATTTAAATAGCATAAATGTCATGGAACTGCACCTAAAGTTGGAGGCTGACGCTGGGTTCTTTTTGCTGCACAACGTGCAAGTTCCTTTAAATTTTAAGGTAGGATCTAACAAACCTATGGCACTAGAAAACAGAGCTGAAGGACGTAGTTTAAGATGATAAACACAGGATTTGAAAAACAGTATGGTTTTCTTCTCAAATCAAAGTTAGTGGCAAAATCAACAGCTAAGCAGCAGTGCAGTTAACCTGTTCTGGCCACATGGTTAAAAAGGACCTTTTAAGAACGTGCCAGCACTGAAAAGTATCACTCAGCAGCCTCAGGATTTACACAGACAACAGCAACTGCAGAGAACTGGCACAGTCAGTATGGTTTGTCTGCAGCTGGACAAGGAAAATAAAGAAAACAGCAAGTACAGAATTGAACAAGAGATTGCTGACGGGGAAATTAGGACACAGATGATACTATATATAGAGAAAAATATCCTATCTTCAAAAGATTCCAAGAATATCTACAAAACAGCACACAATCATAACGTACATCTCCCAAAGAGCTTAGTTAATGCTCTGCGTCCCTCAGAAGCCCTGTCTCAAAGCAACTGCATCTTTGCTAGATATAATAATTAACCAGAAAAAACTCCTTCAAAACCTCGTGATTTGTCTGAGGAAGTGGCTAAGAAAGTGTTACTCTAGGTCTTAAGAAAACCCCCTCCAGCTGCCAAACCCAAAGCCTTACTAAATACCTTTGGTTCCCAGGCACCAGCAAGTACCAAACCTCTTGAGACGCCAGAGGTTTTACACAAATAAGCAGCATTTTCCTGAGCACGCTGAACCGGCTCGAGGATTTCCATCGCCTTCCACTAAAAATGAATCCACAAGCAGCACTGAACGCAGTCTGGTGGGAGCCATTGTTTAGTATTTACTTGAGATCTTTTTTAATTTTCATATCTGCATCCAAAAGCTCACCACATATAACGACTTGTGAAATTCCTGCGGTAGGAAAGAAGCCACAGGAGAGCATCAAAGTTAGGGGGGGAAATAAACACCACATCGCAGCATTCTTATGGCAAGATTAAGAAAAAAAAACAACAGGGTGTTGTAGGGGGAGGAAGAGAGTCAAGAGAAGCTGGTTTGGTTCATAAAGCTCCGGGGGCTCCAGAGAGGAGAAAGGACACCAGTAATGGCACTGGGGACAGACTGGGACCGAAGGACGGTGCCTGCAAGAGCATGAGGCGGGGAAGCACGGCTCCATCACCCAGTGTCGGGACAGAGGCGGGGAACGGAGCCTCCTGACACCCCACGGCCGCCCCGCTACCCCACC
>NW_010191633.1:97079-111680 GCF_000695765.1 Mesitornis unicolor | reverse complement strand
ATAAAATAAAATAAAATAAAATAATTCATTTGAGTCTAGGACTAAGGCAAATCTTGTTATTTTGTTCACAGCCATATGCATTTCTTCAGACTTCCCACCTTTAATGAAATACAAATCACTTTTGGACTGCAAATCTATGTAATTTTGAAAATACCTACCTGGTTCATTTATAATGCATGGATTCTCTTTAATGTAAATGAAGTAAGAAAAAAAATAATAAAAAAAAGAAAAAAGAAAAAAGGAAAACAGAAAAGGGCTAATAGGCATGCAGAAATGATGTATTTCTGGAATAATGAGTGCTGTCTCTTGGAACAGATGTATTGACAGAACTGGCTTTTTTCTTGGTGTGAAGGCATATTATTTCTTTGACACTTGAACAGATCTTCACTTTAAGGCAGCATCAGATACCTTAAAAAAAAAAAAGGCAAAGAAAGCTCAAGAGTAAGAAAGCAATGACTGTCTACATGGTCATGCAGTGATAGCTGAGAACCTGCCACACAGAACTGACAGGACTGAAAGCGGTGTAGCACAAACCCATACTCATGAAAATAGCTGAGGTGCTGCTGTTAGTAAGCTCAACATCAATGTCCCAAAGTGCAGCAAATGTCTGACTTCAGGAGATTCATGTATAATGAGTTATTTTCATCACACTTGGTGAAGTCAATTGTCTCATTTGGTTAGTCAGTATAACCATCTTTAATTTTCAGGCAATGCATGTCTACTGAAGAGAGGTGGGATCTCCACTGCCAGTGGTAGGAGAAAAAGATTGAAATAAGTAGAGTGAAGCCTAAGACATGGGACTGTTCTGCAGGTGAAGAGTAGCAATTCAACAAATTCTGTTGACTGATGATCAAAAGAGTCAATGGAAAGTTGGATATTCTTGTATTTGGAAATTATCTTCCTCCTTCAAATAAGCAATACTCAGACTTATCTTACTCTAAATACATGAGGTAATGGTTCTGTGACACTAAAGGCCAACTCCAGCTCATCTAATAGGTTGGCTAACCAAGGCAATATCACAGAATTAGTACAGTCTAGATTCAGAAATAAAGGGCCTGGATAGACAATACTCAGGACCCTGAGATGATGTTTCACATGCTAGAAGTGACAGAGAACCTTAGTGTGTCCTCTCTGAAATGCAGCCAGTGCACAGTGACAAAAACTGTGCCTTGCCTGCTGGAGCTCCTTCTTCTGTGACCTACTGTGGTCAGTTCCCTTTGTGTCTTTTCTGCCATTTGTGTGTAATAGTTGATGATTATACAATTAACCACATTTCGTAGAATCAAGTTACAACATTATGCAGAGAATATACATATCCATGTAGTGTCACACTACAATGGTTCAGTGAGTAGCAAAGAAAGGAGACGTGAACCTAAGCAAGACACAGGTTAGCAGTTAGCAGGTTCTTGTAGAGTCTCATTATCCTATCCTATCCAAAGGATAATAAGACTCTACAAGAAGCTGCTTGAGATGATGTGTGTGTGTGTGATGAGATATGTAATACACATACATAACTGGCCTACCTAACTTGTAGCTTAGGTGAACCTAAGCAAGACACAGGTTAGCAGTTAGCGGGTTTTTGTAGAGTCTCATTATCCTATCCTATCCAAAGGATAATGAGACTCTACAAGAAGCTGCTTGAGATGATGTGTGTGTGTGTGATGAGATAATGTGTGTGTGTGTTTTTATATATATATAAAAACACACACACACAAATATATATACACATACATAACTGGCCTACCTAACTCGTAGCTTAGGACTGTCCCTAAGATGCTTACTGATAATAACCGTAACAGATATGACTGATATTCCTCTCATCTCTGTTTGCATAGGAGATACCCTCTTGCTCTCATGTCCTAACATTGGTTGTTCTGAGCTGCAGAAATGTCAACATGAGGGAATTGCTACAAAACACTGCACATTATCTCCTCAGCCCCACAGGCTCCTGTGAGCACGCTGGACCCCAGATTACATATTATCTCCTCAGCCCCACAGGCTCCTGTGAGCATGCTGGAAGCAGCTACAGAAAGCAGAAGATCACTTACTTTCTGCCTTTAGAGTGCTTTGCAGCCTGTGAGCAGATTCTAGACAAGAGATCTGTCATGGTTTAACCCCAGCCAACAACTAAGCACCACACAGTCACTCACTCACTCCCACTTGGTAAGGGGGAGAGAATCAGAAGAGTAAAAGTGAGAAAACTTGTGGGTTGAGATAAAGACAGTTTAATAGGTCAAACAAAAGCTGTGTGCACAAGCAAAGCAAAACAAGGAATTCATTCACTACTTCCCATCAGGAGGCAAGTGTTCAGCCATGTTCAAGAAAGCAGGGCTCCATCACGAGTAGTGGTTACTTGGGAAGACAAAACATCCCAACTCTGAATGTTTTCCCCTTCTTTCTTCCGCCAGCTTCTATGCTGTGCGTGAAGCTATATAGTATGGGCTATCCCTTTGGGGTCAGCTGTCTCAACTGTGTCTCCTCCCAGCTTCTTGTAGAGAAGAAGCTAGAAGGACAGGTGCAGAATGAGAAAATGAAAAAAGTCCTTGGGTTAATGTAAGCATTGCTTGACAGCGTTAAAATATCAGTGTGTTAATATGTTCTTCCCAGCACAAATCCAAAATATAGCTTCATACTAGCTACTATGAAAAAAAATTAACCCTGTCCTAGCCAAAACCAGCACAGGGTCTTAGGCTCAGGATTGAACATGATGATCAGAATATTTTTTATTTTTCTTTATTTTTTTAGCAAAGTAGAAGTTTGTATCATAAATGGAAAATAGACGTGCATGAAGTATCACCCCTTCTCTGGGACCTGACTGGAGCAGTGCAGTGAACCCCTGCGGGACAGGGGATCATCTCCAAGGGTCAGGCATCTTAGAATGGATCTGGCATTTCTGACAAGAGACCATGAAAATGCCTTTGTGTATAGAAAGACCACAGAGTTAAAAGAGAAAACACTCTACTGCTCAAGTTTCTACCCAAGGGGAGAGAATAAAAGGAAAACTATATGACAGACACTGGTCTTTGTGGAAGCACTACCGAGGGTGGCTTAGATGTTAGTGATGACTATCATATAAGAATCTCATACAGAAGGGTGTTAAAAGAAAAAAAAGCTTGTCAGCTGTTGTGGTTATGTACATGTGTGTAACTAAAGAAGGCTATAGAATTTTTGCTGTTTAGACAATGTTAACAGGGCTTCTATAGCCTTTTTAAAACCCCTCACATGAATGAGAGTCTTTCCTTTGGCTCATTGCATTATGTCTTCTCTGACACAGAAGCCGGCAAGCAATGCACCTCTGTAACCCACGCCTCCAAAGAAGCTTCCTTGTGATACACTGACATTGCTAGTAAGATTTTTGTGCCAGAGTTTGTAGCTGAGCCTTTGGCAATGCCTATGCTTTAGACTGAGATCCTACCCCTTTTTTTTTAAAAGCCATGTTACCTAGGGTCAGGCAATTAGACAAGAAACTTTAGTACCATTTAAAATTAACCATTGAATGCTCATAATTGCTATGAAAACCATGGAAGGTTGTATCCCAAAGCTCAAAAAAATAATTTAACACTTATTAGTTTTAAAAAATATTTTTAAAATATTAACTCCAAGTTCCATTCACTTGCCAAACTATCCCTGGAAGAGTGGAAAGGAAGTGTGTTCCTTGCAATCCTTTTTTTAAACAAAACAAAACAAAACAAAACACAAAAAAAATATAAAAAGAAGAAAACTCCAAACTTGGATAACTGTTATATTTGGTTGACCAAAAAATAAACCTTTGTCCCTTAACATCTGGATACTATCTCCTCTAAGGAAAGTAAATATCACCCCAATCCAAGTGACATTTACATGTCTGCTTTGATAACTTTCTGAACAAATTATGCCAGAACGTAGCTTCAATTGCACCTAACGTGATTTATGTTTATACAGCACTACACTTCAAATGTTGACTGCAGTTCCTAATTCATAAAGTTACAGATGGACCTGTGTCTACCACTGGGAATCACTCAGCTCTGTGCATTTGTGTGTGTGTAGGAAGGGAGTCTAAGCCCTCAGGCTTGTGAAAGGATATATGTGTGTGCTGCAACATTTTATGACTTAAGAACAAGTGAAGTGACACATTTTTAAAGCACTGGATTTGAGTAGAACAAACCAGAAACATGACACCAGCATAGACTGTGTCAGTGCAATTATTCTAAACAAGAGGTGGTACCAAAAATTACTGAATAAACAGCTCTGTTAATAAAATAACTATGAGATGCTTCAAAAAAATGCTGTGTTCCTTGTGTGCAATTTTTAGGGAATGAGAAGTTAAACTCCAATTTATTGTGTGAGGGTGCTTGTGGTGCTTTGCAGCTCTTCTGACACTTTTCCTCTCTAAGGCACTTTGCAAACAGTAACTAATTGAGGCAGATGAAGCTATCTGTGTTCAGAATGTGTTATCACATTGTTACACACTGTGCGCATCCCTGGAGGAAGCAGGGCATAATCACCAGCAGCAAATCTTGTCTTTAAATATAGGACAAGCTGTTGAAAGAACAGCTAGACCTGGCCCCTTCCTACTGTTGGTTGTAAGGGAAAAATAAATCCTATCAGGGTAGTCCAGCTCTGGTATTTGCTGTCCAGAGAGGCTAGGAATCTCCATCCTTGGAAGTTTTTGAGACCTGACGGGACATGGCCCTGAGTGATGTGGGCCAAATTCAATAATTGGTCCTGCTTTGAGCAGCCATTGTAGCAGCAGAACATGGCCCAAGTTCCCTTCCAGTCTGAACAATTTCCTGACTCTTGGATGAGTGTGACCAAAGCCTTCCTCAGCATTGAAACAACTCTGTGCAGCTTTATTCTGTGTCATTCAGTTTCAGCCCGTGCAGTAGACACTATGTTTTAGAGATTTATCATATGGACCATGGCCTCATCTATATGCAATGCTTCACACTTCAGGTCTTGATGTTATTCTGTCCAGTTCCTCAACAAATGTGTCACATCCTGAAGGAGCCCAATTTTAGGTGCTGCACTCAATGTCACTGATTCTAAGAATTTATGGGTTTTGTGTCATCAATTCTCCATGATACCATTAAATACAAATACTCAGAGGGTAAAACAGTTAGACTTCAGTGCGCCAATGAAGATCGCAGCTGTCTCTAAAAGACTCATGAATGAAAACTAACCAATTATTGTATAAAGTCTATTGGTTCAAGTAGAAATGCACTTCAAAGACATGGTTTTAGCCCATTAAATGAAAAACTCTGCTTTGCTAAACTTCAAAATTAATTAACTTTCTTAAGGGTGATCAAAGCCACTCTGTGATACTCCAGAGAATAACATTTAAAATTTAAGATCTCTGCTTGTAGAAATATTTTTATTTTATGAATTGGATTCATAAAAATGGGCAAACCATTTCCCCATTTCACACCAAGAGCTTTGAAGAAAGTCTTATGACGGTCAATTTTTAATGTTACAGATGATAGAATGAGCTGTCTCCCAGATTAATGACTGATGAGCATTAAAAGCTGGCTAAATCCCAAAAGTTTCATTTTAGTTTCTTCTTCTCTTTTTAAATCTATTTTTTTACTGAAGATTGTAATCGAATATCACACCTTGCATTTTATTTCCTAAGAGAGTGGATCCCATCTATTTCCATGACATTCCTCTCAGCTGTCTGTATGATATATTGGAATATTTATATTCCAGGTGCAAGCAGAATGTCTTCTCTGTCTGTATCCTTATCTTTGGACTTCTGAATTTGCCTGGTGTGTACAAACCTTTCCACCTGGGTAGCCAAAGTATCTAAACCAAACTGTGCTCTGCATAAGTATCACCACCTTTTATCTTTGGATCAGAAATCACTTTACAAGCTTTACAGATCCTTCACAATATCTTTCTTAAGTCCTAATAGTTTGTATTCTAAGGATGGGAAAAAGCTGAGACAACTCTAACAAGACTAGGGTCAGAAAGCAAGCTAGGAAGTGAATGTATTGATTCACTAGATTATACTTAATTTTTTTCCCTGGCACCTACGACTAAACAGAGGCAAACTTGCTGAATTTCATGTAATGCATACTTTTAAATAAGTTGTTATAATGGCTAGTTATCATTCTAGTGTTCATGACCAAGCAAAACCAGCTGCCATCCCATGTGTGATAGGTGAGTGAAAAAGTGAGCACACTCTTCCTTGACATATGACTCATCCAGTTCTTGTTGTGCTACATGGGCACCAAATGGGAGCAGAACAAGTGGTGAATCTGGCCCATATGGGTTGAGAAGTAATAAGACATTTGGAGTTCTTTTGAGCTCTCAAATTAATGTAACATTTCTGGGCTCTCCAACGTGTTTGTTTAATAACCATGTTGTACAGAATTTTCCCTCTGATATAGCACATGCCTGGTTTCAACTGTGTATTGATGATTGCTGGGAACTGTATGTGAAAATTTTCACATTGCCATGCAAACTAGGTTTGAAGAAAAGAAAAACACATAAGTAATTTATCTCACTGTTATGTCCCTAAATTAGTGCCCCATACTCATAATTTTCAAAAAGGAAGCACTGCTTAGTGGGTAGGAGATGTGGTTCAGCTCTATTGCCTTGCCCTGTATTTGAAGAAATTCTTTCTCTTGGCAATACTGTCCACACACTTCAGCACAGGTTTGCAGGTGCATTTTAACATAACTGTTCCAAACCCAAATAGTCTATGACTGTTAATATTTTTTGGAGTGAGTAATGAGTTTGGGAAACTTCTTGAGGTGGGCTTGAAATGCCTTTTAGCTCAACAGCTAGTATCTACAAACATGGGAGTAGTAATAATATCTCAGAACATTGCTCTTAACAGGGTACAATCACAAATGCTCAGATACTGTGATAGTAGAGAACATCATTGTGAAATGGAAAAGTTGGTTCCAGAGTCTCTCTGACTTTTATTTTCCAGATAATTTGTATTCAGCTTAAAACATCCCAAAGTCCAATTTTCAGAATGGAAACTGTACACCATGTCTGCATCAGGTCCTTTTAAGATGGCTTATGTTGGGAACCCAAAATCATTACTCATTTTTTGACACTTCATCCCTTAGAGTTGCCTTGAGATAATTACTGTTTGTGTAACTGGATAGCTTAATGCTATGGATGCAATCAAAATATATGGTGTGTATACTGCAGACAAGGTGCACTTGAGATGCAGTGGAAAAAACAGTTGGCCTTTGTCCTTGCATTAATGGAGTTCTGTATATTGTGTCTGGATGGGAAGATCTCTTTTAGCACTTTAATTACTTAATGTGCTTGCTGCAGCAGAAGTACATTAACAAATGCAGATCAATTTCTCCCATCAATCCATGTCCATTTTGTTACTTCAGAACATTCATTCATTTGTGGAGATAACATCTGCCAAAAAAAGGTATTACAAATAAAATGCAGCTGAAAAATGAACTGTTCTTTAGTAATCTCTTGTTCCTGTTTGGCTATGCATGACAAATCTTTATAATGATGTCCTGCAACAAATGAGAAGTCAGTTTATAATGTGGTTGTTTGGAATGATGTCTGCAACAAGCCAACACAAAAAACACTGAAGAAGCTGTGGATTTTTAATGTGTTGCCTGGGTTTTGTTTTGCTGACCAGTTTAAGGTATTCTCCGTGGTTCAGATATTGCCAGGACTCACACGTCCTCCTCACAAGATAAACTTTGTGAACCAGTGGAGAGAAATAAATTGATGTAATAGACCTACTAGAGCTTAAGGAAAGTGACTGAGTGTGAAGATTCTCAGATAAGGGCAGCCCTGGCTTGGTCAACCAATGGATAAAGAACGAAGGCAAAATACCTTAACAGAAAACACAGTGGTCTCAAGTTCTTACTTTTGACAATGGGCACAGAACTGGTCATTTTATGGGATGAATAAACCCATTTATGGCTTGCTTTAACTATGTTCAGATAAAGAAAAGACACCTGGGCTCTCTTACCTTATGGAGTCATTGAAAGGCTAGACACATTGATAATTTTTAAAGAATAAAGCAGTAGGAAATATTTCAGAGAATGAAATAGATAGAAGGTCTGTAAGCACTGAAAACTAAGAAATTTTTTTATCTTACCTGAGCTTCTGAACTTTTGTTCCCTTACTTAAAGCTGTCATGCTGATTTCTACACAGGGATTCTCTGAAAATCCTTGGTTTCTGATACATGCTTAATATTGAATTAAAACTGCATTAGGAGCCACAACAGGCAACCAGTTTTCCCATTAGTCTGTGACTTGGTGTTTGTGAAAAGGTATGGATATGTGTGATCTTCTAGCAGATTTCACCAATGGTACTCTGACTTCTGATAACAAGAAAAAAACTGCTTTTCATTGACGTGTAAGCACTTTGGATCCAGCATTTTGTTTTGAGAGTGTTTTTCCAGGTAGGAAACAGCTATTGGAGAAAGTTGAATGTTGGTGCTGTCTTCCTTTACTTGCCCTGTCTGTGATGATGTTGCATCCCAGTGAGATGGAAAACAATCAAGAGTATTAGTAGTCTGTGATGTGAAATCTATGGTATTCTATTTCAGATAACATGCAAATTATGCTAGTTTCTGGAAACTAGCTCCACGGTTTAATTGAGTTCCTGTAGCAGTGCTGTCTCTTTTAACTTCCATGAATTTTTCACAAATTCTATCGTTAATAAGATCATCTGACCTTATGACACTTATTTTAATAATATGCAGTCTCTTCGGGCTCTAGGAACACTTGAATTCTCATCTTAAAGTTGTATTGTACAATTCTTGCAAGTATCATTCGAGCTTTTTTCCTGAACAATCAGATTAAAGTGTTTTCCAATTCTAATATGCTCTGTTACACAGAACTCGGTGTTTGCCTGTGCGCACCCACTGGACAGTGACCAGTATGACTGTGGTACATGTTCTAACTGATGAAAATGGCACCTATATAAACCCAAATCAGTCTATTTGTTGAGTTGGTGAGATCTCTCTAAGGACTCATCATTCATGCCTTTTGGACATCTGTCTTTAGTCTCTGTATTCCACAAGAGAATACCGTATTTCAGTGTGACTATAGTTTCCTCGTGCAAGGTCTTTTGTCTACAGCCCCATATGCATCATCATAGCAAAAGTTTTATGTCCTACATTCTGACTCCACTTTCCTGTGTTAGCATTGCTATGATTATTGAGGAACTCTATGGGAAATTCTGTTATCTCATTCAAACTTCTGTAGCATCTATATTACTTTCATAGTCTTTCAGTTTACAGCTGAAATTTTACCTTTCTGTTGTATCTTCTTCTAAAACTTCTCACTAAAATTTGCCTATTCTCAGCTCCTAATGTTTCCCTCCTTGAAAGCAATGCTTATTCTTGACTCATTTCACTGCTTCTCAATCCTGCAGAACTTAGTTGATGGTCAAGTCTTTTTGCTACCTGCAGGCAGACACTGATTTTAGGATGGCCCAATCCAAAGATTAGCCCGGTATCCAATGCCATCCTGTATTTTTTAAGATTCTCTACTAGCCAAATTATCAAGGTACAAAATACACTGAATTCAGGCACTCAATGTCCTGGCAAAGATTAATGATAGTAGGAAAACCGTTAAAGGGAACCAGTGAGGCTTTAATTCTCTGAAGTAGATGGCCAATTCATTTGGTTGGAGAGAGAAAGAATAAACAAATTAGGGTTACTCATCAATGTCTATCCATACTCCTGTGATGCTCCTGATGTGAAAAGAATGTTTTAAAGATTAAGCTGTTGCCAGAATTATTATCTAAATGAAATGAACATTTATTCCACTGTAATGAAACACCAAGTTTGCAGATTGAGGCACTAACTGAGATTCCTTTTAAAGCTTGCCTGTGATAGAGGTTTGAGGAGTCCTCCCTTTGGAGGATTTAATTTGTTTCATAAAAGAATTCACATATCTCTCATTAGTATCTTAAATGCTGGCCTGAAGATCCAGATCCAGAGAAAGGCTTGAGTCTGATTGTACTTAGTGGTATCAGATAAAATGTTTAGGTGCTTTGCTTTCCAGACTGAAATTCACAAGTCCAGTTTATCTGATACACAGTGAATGGATGGAACAAGTGAGGTGAGTTGTTGTATTCTGAAACACGATAAAGGGTTAGAGAAAAAAGAATCTGTAGCTTCATCACAGCGAATTCACTTACGTCTGTGGAGTTCTCAGTTTTTATTCTTGCTTCTGCTAATGCCTAATATACAATGATGATTTGAGATCCAATTGATATTTTTATTCTGTGAAAACAGGAGCAGCCTCACAAGGAATGTAAACAATACCATATGGATAAGCACAGAAAATATAAAAGATGCAAATGATCTCAGACACACGAGGGAACCGGACCTATCTATGGTTTAACTTAGGTTACAGAAAAACTGCAGAAAAGTATAGCAGCACTCTCTCCTCTGGAAGGAGTCTGCACAGACCTCGACTGAGCAGATGTGATAGTGGACTTCAGCAAAGAGTTCAACACTGCTTCTCACAGCCTCTGCCTAGACAAACTGGCAAGACACTGACTGGATTTTGCAGACTGGTCTGCAAGATGGGTACAAGATTGGCCAACAGGCTGCACTCAGAGGGCGGTGATCAATGGTTTTTACCCAGGCTGGCAGACTGTCACATGTGGGGTCCTCCTGCGATTCATACTGGGCCCCACACTGTTCAAGATCTCCATAAATGGCCTGGATGATAGGACTGACAGCACCTTCACCAAATTTGCTAAGGACACCAAGCTGAGTGGTGAAGAGGACATGTCAGAAGACAGAGCCACCTTACAGAGACATCTGGACAGGCTGGAACAGCAGGCAAGCAACAGCTCTATGAAGTCCAACAAAGACAAGTGCAAAGTCCTGCAGCTCACAAGAAGACCAAATTTGCAACAAACTTGCAGACATTACTGGTGTAAAGCTAAGCGGCTACAAACTCTTGGCATTTCCTGGATTTGGTGGCAGCTCAGGTGGACACATCATTTGTCTCTACTGCTGTGCTTGTTCAGTACTGCTCAGGCTTTATGTCTACTGTGAAAAATTTCTCCTGGGAGAAGATTTCCAAAACACAAGTTTTTTTGAGTTCTTACATGATTAATATGAATATTTTTAAGCTTAGCACAAAAATTAGGTCAGAGCTTTAGCAGAGGGGACAGATTCATGATGTAGTTGCAAACAAAAGCTCCTTTCACCTCTCTGTACAGATTTTCTGTAAAGGAGAGAGGACTCATGTTGACAAAAACATTGTGAAGAGAGGTTGTGATGCAGTTGTTAGTGCTGAATCCATTCCGCAGAAAATGGAATTTCCATCTCTAGAGCTGTCAGGCTTGTGCCAGCACTGAGTGTACTTTTAGAAGAGAGTATTCATCCTTTGAAGAGGCAAAAAGTCCCTTCAGTGCTGTCAACAGTTAAGTGAGAAAAATAGGTAAATTTGGGCAAGATCCCACATTTAGCAATTAGTTTTATTTGTGTGGAGTGAGTGGGTAGAAATAGAGATGACCCATTTCCTGAGAAAGAGTAGGAAACAAAAAATATGATGCAGCAAGTAAAAATGAGGAAAATAAAGAGAACAGAAGGAGGAGAAGGATGATTTCCTTGGGGCGCACTGATTTGATCATCTCCAGTCCTGGTGTGGGAAGGAACTTCTCTCATTTTAGAAGCAATTGGATGTAGTCAGAGGAAGGCTTTCCTCAGTCCTCAATGTTCAGTCTTTCCCAAATGTTGAACGAGGTGGCAGGTCTGTCTGGCAGCTTTCTCCATGATGCCCACAGCTGCTGTGCCAGGGCAGTCCAACAGGTTAGGCAAACTTGACTGGAGCACCCCAATCCAGACTCCATTGCCATTTATCACATCAAGTTTCTGTGATTCTCACCCCAGTTTTACTCTCAGGCTCTTTATTTTTTAAAGAAGGTAGGTCTAAAATTACTAGTTCAAAAGAAGAGCAATCCATACCCTCCTTGCAGTACATTAAGTAATGAAGCCCTTGTCTCTAGCTAGAAGGCATAGTGAGTCTACTGAAAGCAGTCTTCTCTCCCACAAGGAGGTTGTAGCATGCAGACAAGGAAGCATGACAAAGATAGTTGTGCATTCAGTAAGAGGAAAATATTCAATTCTAAAAGCATGGCAGCCCTCTTTTTTGATTTTTTTAATTCTGAAAAAAAAATCCTGTTTTAACAACAAGTGCAGTCTAGTTCTGCAGACATGAGAGGTACTTGTGACTTATTGTCATGCAAGCAAGCAGTATGCAAGGGTTCCCAGCATTTTCTGGAGATGCTCAGCATGTCCCAGGATCAAACACAGACAGTAACGTCTTAAATACAGGATTTAGGACTGGAAGCTCTCAAGACCTGAGTGCTCTGGGCACAACACGGAAAATATATAAACGAATTTTGGTGAATGAGCACTAGTGTTAACAGGAGAGCTCCCATATTTCAATACATTACTGAATCAGAGCCTACACTTGGCACTTGATGCTTTTGAGGCAAAGCTTTCAGTTGGATCCAGATAAGCCCCAACCTTGTTCATTCTTCTATCTTCTTGTAGATTTCATCAGATTATCTGTTCTCTGCAGAAACTTGCAACCTTACAGGCCATAAAAGCTGCAGGCCTTGCATCCCTGCAGCTCTCTGACAATTACACCAACCAGCACTCTTTCAATCTTCTTTTATGCTCACCTCAGGGGCTCTTGCCCTTTTATGCTCATCAAGGTAGCAATGCTGCCTTTTATTTGGTCCCATATCCATACTCTTAAAGCAATTTGCCCTTTACTTCCCTTTCAGACAGCATATTAAAGTAGGGATGAAGAGGAGTGGGCAGTAGAATGGTGAACAGCAGAGTAAAAAGAAAGAAACATGCTTTATTGGAAAAGAGAGGCAGAGAAAGGAAAGGGCAGAAAAATTAGGACCTCAGTAAGGATATGAGCACTTACAACTTTGTCTCAAAGGCAATAAGAAACCTTGAAAGCATAGCTTGATTTAGCTTCACAGTCAAGTAGTAACCTCTCTCAGTCTGCTTTTACATTATATGAACAGCCATAGATCAAGAGATTTTCTCCTGTTAAAGAGAATGGGGTTGCAATGGTTCAGCTCTTCTCAAAATGAGGTTCTTAATTCAGACAGACAGCCTTATTTATAAAGGTAACTCCTATGAGATGTAAACACAAATTAAAACACGATTGTGTCATGCATGTAACAAACGAAGAAGTAAAACAAAAAAAAGTTAGCACTCCCTGTTCTAAAAGACTAACAATCTCAGTACAGAATCAGAAACAAACACTAAAGAGCTAGGAAATATGGTCACTTTCAGTGTTTCATGATTTGTATGTGGAGCAAAAACTGTGCAGTTTTTGTACAAACAGAGCATTAGTTTTTTTATGTTTCACATATCCTGCAAAACTCCGTAAGACAATAAAAAGAAACTGATATGCCACAAAACTGTAAAATAAATAATGCACTCCCTTTGCTCCTGTTATAAATACTTTCTAGGACTGGAAGCGAAATTTTTAGCAAAGCAGAAATTAGAGCTCCAGTGTCAGGCAGGAAAGAACCATCCGAGCTTCCCTCTCAAGTGAAAAAAATAGGATGTAGAACATGAAGAACAACTGCATAGTAATCAGTACTTGGCTAAGTAATTATTGGAGCCTGTATATCTAAACAAGAAAATTCCAGTCTTCGCAAAAACAGCTTGAAAACCAGTGGCAATTGATGGATAAGTAAGTTATAGAAAGGAAAAATTAATGATATGCAAGAAATTAAGCAACTGGAAGAACAGTTAAAGTTTACAGTAACACCAAAGACTTCAGGAATGCTCAGAGAATACAAGGTATAATTATTGCAAGCAAAAATGAAATAGAAGATTGATGAATATAGTAAGGTTTTATTAGAAAAGTAGCAAAACCATCAAGAATTTACAGCTTGTGACAAAGAAATAGAGAAACTGGTGGCACAGATACAAGAACTGGAGAAGAGAGGAACTGAAGTCTTGAAGACTGTAAGCTAGTTGGAACAGCAACTACGAAAATTTAAGTAAGTGGAAACAGAATTAAAACAAAATGAAGAAAGATTACAACTGCAACAGTACAATAACCTGATTCAGATGTCTGCTCTACAGTTTAAATTGGATGATACAAAGCATGGTGTACCTACAGAAGGAAGTTCTGATCAAGCGCGAAAGGAATAGTTAGAGACAACAGGAAGCACTTGTGACAAAAGAGAGAGATTGCAGCCTTATTAGACCAAATAGAACAATATAAAGATAATTTGATCAGTAAAAATTAGGAGATATCACAGCTGAACTTGTAGTTAGAAATGTAGCAAAACCACAGGGCTTCCAGCATCACTCAGCGTCAGTCAGAGAACGCTCACCTGAAGGTTGACCTGGGCGCTGTGGGTTGACCTGGGCCAGCTGCCAGACTATGCCCAGTCAATCTCTCACTCCCTGCCTCAACAGGACAAGGGGAGAAAATAAGACAAAAATGCTTTTAGGTTAGGTTAAAGACAGGGGCATCACCTACCAGTTACCATCACAGGCAAAACAGACTTGACTGGAGAAAATTAATTTACTGACGTTTAAAAGTAGAGTAGGATGTGGAGAAGCAAAAATTAAAACACTTTCCTCAAACCAACCCCTTTTTCTGAGGCTCAGCCAG
>NW_010191633.1:87268-97048 GCF_000695765.1 Mesitornis unicolor | reverse complement strand
CCCCCCCCAGCCCCACTCTTTCACTCCTGCCTCCTGTGCATGCCTGTTTCCCAATCTCAACCTAACTCCTCCATTTCCAGCTCCTTTAACTCCTTGCTCCCGTCAAATGACAAAGGGAGTGGGGATGGGGGCTGCGCTCAGTCCATCACAGCTGCTCTTGGCCGCTCCTCCCTCCTCACACGTTTCCCTGCTCCAGCGCAGGCCCTTCCCCGGGCTGCAGTCCTTCAGGGACAACCTGCTCCCGCCTGGGCTCTCCACGGCCACAGCTCCTGCAGGAAATATCCCCTGCTGCGGTGTGGGGCCCTCCCCGGGCTGCAGGGTGGGTCTCCGCTCCAGCGGGGTCTCTCCAGGGCTGCAGGGGATCCCTGCTCCGGGCCTGCAGCACCTCCTGCCCTCCTCCTCCTCCGGCCTCAGGGTCCCTCTGCTGCTGCTCCCTCCTTGGCTTCCTCCTCCTCTGCCTGTGCCACCTGTTTCCCCCAGGCTGGTGCCCCCAGCTTGGCTGAGGGGCTCGGTTGTGTCTTGCAGTGGCACCGGTGGAGTTGGCAGGGACCAGCTGTGTCCAGCCCCAGTCTCCCCTCACAGAGGCCTCATTGCAGCCTCTACTGTCAGTGGGCACTCAATACATCATAAAAGCTTCTAAAGCTTCTAAATATACTGTGATAGTGATCAATTTATAAGCATTTTTCTCTACCAATATGTCTTTTCTCAGTCAGCACCATCTACAGCTGCTATTAGCACTGTGCTGTTACAGTTTAGATGGTGCTAATGAAGGGAAAATTTGCTGACAAACTGCTTCTGTGATGTTCTTTAGTATAAGGGAATCAAACAGTTCATCTGAAACATTTTGTGGTCATATTGTAACGCTTCCTCATGCACATGAGTACTGTATGTCGTACTTGCTCAGAAAGAATTGTGATGATTTTTAGGATATGTTTCAAAGTCTAATTTATCGGTCTCTCTTCAATCTTAGGTGTAGAGTTATCACCTTTTCCCATGCGCTCCTGTTTGAATAGCCAAAGAACCCACCAAAATATTTATATACAAAATTGGCAGTAAAGAACAGGAGATGGATTAATACATTGCACCTCCATTTGACTCATGAACTTTATAGATCTCTGTAAAATTATTGACTCTGTTAGATATGTAATCTAAAGCATTACCACCACAAGCAAGGAAAATCCTCCATTGTTTGATGCAAAGTTACAGATTTATTTTTTTTATGGCTGTGCCTCTGGTTTGTTTCACTGAAGCGTAAGGAGAAACAAGTATTTTTCTGGTTGCCTCCTTTTCCCAGGCTTTCTCTCTATACCTTCAAGATAGGTATTGCTTTTCACCTCTCACTTTTTCAGCATAAGACTAACTGGATATGTGTTTTTTAAGTTTCAGGCCCCAATGTCTGTATAGGAAATAATAGTGTGTTTAGCTGATTATTGATTACTGTGTTTTTCTGAGAATCAGCCTGGAAGTTCACAGATGTTCTCTCTGTCCTGCACAAACTTCTGGAATATGGAGCAGGCAGCTCTCACATGGTAACACACTTGGGAATCGCCTTCTGGGGACCATCAGCATACTACATAAAGGTCTGTTAATGTTTCCAGAGAGGGAATGTGTTTTTTCCACCTGAAAACCCCGACTTCAAACTTTCCTTATGGCCAATGAAGTTTCATCTTGCATAGTGATTTGAAGCCTCTTCTCATGTTGTTTTGATGAAGATATCTGTCTTTTTCCTTGCCTGTAAGGCTTTTCCTCATTGACTTCCAAACCAGCATGCTGCCTCAGCTTCCCGACAGCAGTAATTTAACACAGAAGTTTTGCTGACAGGGCTGCTGGGGGCAGCTCCAACACTGGTCTGAGGAGGGACAGAAACTCATCAGTTTGACTAATCAGGCTCAGCATACAGCTAGCTTGTTTACTATGTGTATTAGCCTAAGGGCTGTTTATTAAAATGTAGCCTAAACTGGGATGAAATTTTAAGCCTTGGAGCTCTTCAGATGTAATTCAAAGCAGGCTGAAGCTATGCAGTTTTAAACTTGTCTGGCTCCTACAACAGTGTTACTGAGCCAATCTTGTTTTATTTCTGTGCTGCAGGAATGATCAGGGAGGAGCAGTCTGGTCTGTCAGGGCTCGTGGTGGGAGTGATCTGGTTTGGTAGTGTGATACATTAATATTAACCAACAAATTGCTTCTCAAACTAATCAGCTCTTCTTAATATGTGCTTTACAATGCCATTACCAGTCAATGGCAGGGGGAAACAAGTAGGCAGCAACTTTTAGGGCTAGATAAGATACTCTAGCATTGATCTGAAAGGAGGATGCAAGGGAAGGATGGAGTCCAAAGTGTCAGTAACAGAGCTGGTACCAGCCTGCTCCCTTGATGTGTTTCTCTGTTGTTTTTGATGTGAGTCTTTTGGGATTAGATACTCCTCTGTGGCATGGTTAGATCACTAGAGATGGCACAGTTAGTTATCTCAGGTTAAAACATTTTATTCTCCTAAAGTGAAATATTTCTTCTATGCATTTGAGTGCAATAATTAGCAAAGAAAAGCCCTTAGCCTCTGCCTGATCATTAAGTGAGCACTTACCACCTGAGAGCAATCTTGGTGCTCCTCAGAGGCGCTCTGAACACTGCAGTGCCAAGAGACTGGAAAATGTCAGTAGCTCTGCTTGAAGGGGGAGACAAGGAGAGGCAGCGTCACCCAACAGGTCCATTAGTGGAGTCATGCTCCGGAGGGACTCTTTAATGTCAGTGTGCTAGGTGAGTCACTAACAGGTCATCAGAGATCAATGTGTGTCTGGGCACAGGAAAACAAAGTGAATATTCAAATTATCTATTTAAATTTAAAGATGAACAGTACACAAATGGCAAGTGAAGGTGGTGATTGGCAAATTCATTGCTACTAGGGTGACCCATGCAGTCTATCTCGCAAGAGAGAAGGGATTTGGAGTGGTGTGCACTAATGGCATAAATAACATTGGTCCTGCAAATAAGAAGGACCTATGTCCTGTAAATAACCTGGAAATTTACTGAGCTTCTCCTAAAAAACAAATTGGCATTTTCAGCCCTATTTCTGTTTGAAAGTGTTCCACAGTCTTACTCCTTTGCCAGTTACAACTTCTGTTTAAATTGCATTTATCATTGGGCAGTTTATATGGGATTGTTCTAGTGCCAATGTTTTATTTTCTTATACCTCACTCTGCTTCCTGAAGTTTTTCCTCCCAATGTATTTATAGATGGAAAGGGGATCTGATTGCTCTGTGTTTTGGTGAGTTAAGTGTGCCAAGTTCCTTTAGCTCTTTTCTTAAAATCAGCTTGCTGTTTCCTGATCTTCTCTTCACAGCGTGTGTCCCAGCTGATAATTTTCCGTGGTCCTCTTACTTTACTGAAGTCTAAATAAGCTTTTCTACACTGCTGTTGTCTTAAAGAAAACCCAAACAAACCTCAAACCAGATGTTTACTCAGAGAGGTACTACCAAGCCTAACTCTAATGAGCCAGACTTAGCCTAATTATAGCGAAACAGGAATGTATTGTAATTTCCCATATATTTCCTAATTAATCTTTCCTTCAAAATCTACTGTAAAGCCTTACATATTTTTGGGACCTGTAGTGATGTACATTTCAGCCCCTTTTCAAAATGACTGTTTAGTTTCTGCTCATTGCCCTCCCTTCTGTACCTTTATGGATTTCTTGGATTTGTAAACCTGTATTACCAAGCATCCAGTTCACGTGCCTCATCTGCCAAGGTTCTCCAGCTTCATCTTCTCTAAGTGTGCTGACCTCTTTGATTTTGGCACCTTAGCTGTGATCTTCTTTAAAGTTTTGTAAAGTTTTTCCCTTTAGCTTTCCTATCTCTACTCTTCATAAAAAAAGTAAGCAAGACAGCAAAATAGCTTGTTATTTTTGAAGGCAGTATCTCATTTTTAATTACTCTCAGCCCCATATCACTATCAGACAGTCCTTTTCTGCACTCATGTGGTGGAGGACCTCTTCTAACTACTTTTGTGGCTTTTGCAATGTTTACCTCATCCTGATTTTCAAGTTTCAAGTATAGATTTTGACCTCCAAGTCCTATTCCTATTCTTTGTAGGTTTTTCTCTTCATGCCTCATATAATTTTGAAGACATTCACTCAGTGAGGCAGAGGTAAAGCCCATGTCTGTAGGATTTCTTCCCAAGCCGGAAATGCAGACAGCAGCTACTTACATGAAGAGGAAGAAGCCATGTTGATGAGAACAGGTCATGGAGACTCTAGGAGAGCTCAGGCTGCTAAACTGACCCTGCTTTTGGTTGAGTGGATGGGAAGAGGCTGATGAGGATGACCAGCCTATGAGGCCACTTCCTGATGAGAGTATTTAGGGCCAGCTGGAGACAGTTTGCCTCATTCTAAGGAAAACCAGACGTGCAGTATGGTCAGCTGTACCCGTTGCTTTTCAGTGTGGTTTATGCCATTTCTAGTTCAGACAGTACCTCACTGCAACAGAATGGGTGGTCTTAGGATGTTAAAACCATTTTCCATCTATTGCCCTCTTAGCAGGGCCTGAGCATGGTGTTCAGCCATAGAATGGTGTGGATTTTTGTGGAGGTACTGACAAAAAGAGTGTTTTATTTGTAATTTGTGCTTCCATTAACACGGTCTTGTTTTATATCTTGGTTTCACTATTACTTGTGCGTGCACAGCCAAGAGGTGTGTAGGGCAGTGGGATTGGGAAGTGGAGATATTTATCTATGTTTGCTGCTGAAGAAAACATATGAGACTCTGTGTCTTGCAGTGGCCTGTATTTTGATCAGGAAAATCCTCCTCACAATGCATGAACTATTATGAAATAACATCCAACTTCACAGTGTGGGAGCGGGAATCTTCATTTTTATGTTTTTGCTTAGACATAAAGCAACTGTTTGACAATTCCTCCCTGGTTGCAAAGATGCAGAGGAAGCTCTGAGGAGGACTGGATAACATTTGCCTGTATTGTGATTTAAATATGGATATGTTGCTTTAAAATAGAAAAAAACAGGTAATGGGTTTTATTCAGTTTCCTGGATGGAAGTTGTTTATTTTAACTGAACAACAAGAGGTCTGGTGAAACTCCAGTGAGGATGTCTTTGGCTTTTTCTGGCCACCCAAGGTGAAGCTGTTCTTTGTTCATATTCTGTTTGTGGTATTTATAACCCCCTTTGGAGCTGTTGTTAAAGTTTTGCCTGAAACTTTTGTTGAAAAGTAACTTGTTCTCAAAGATTTTCAGGGAGACTAATCCATTTTAAAACAGAATAAACTGTTAAAATGTGAGCATTTCTATTTCTGATTAATTTTTAATTTAATATTTGGGTTTGAACCTTATAACACTTTCTCTGCCCTATGTGTTTATTTCCGTGAAGTCACTGGGGTGTTGGGGGACTTGGATCTGAAGTCCTTTGCATCACTGTCCTCTGCCATTAATCTAATTGTCCTGCAGTGTCATTGACTTTAAGTGCAAGGCACACATGAGCACAACTGCACAAATCTTGATACAACAAAATATTCAGAAGCCTCTTGCGTCTGCTGGGCACAGGACCATTCTCTTAAGTCTTTCTTTAGGAATAATGTACCTAATTCCATGATGTTTTATACTAGAATTGCATTGCATAATGCCATTGCATTATCAAGGCCAGACCTTCTGGCATCAGATGCCAAACAATCTGCAATAAATAATTTGTTAGTAACTAATTAGTACCGTTCTCTTTATTAAGAATGAAAACATGTTTAGTCAGTTATAAAATATGAGTGGCATTTTTGGCTGCGTTCATCAGTATTGCAGACCTTACTGGTCTCCACATTTTCTTTACATCTGGACCTTTAACCTTCGAGTTTAACCTTAGAGTTCCTTAGGTTTCTCTGACTTTTCTATGCAGCTTTTGTTTTGAGCAGTTAATCTCAGTGAGTACGCAGGAAGATGTCTATTTATGACTTCTAGAATATCTCTGGCATTGACATGGTTTTGCCAAAACTGAGGGGATGAACAGGGAAAAGTTAGAAGAGATGACCTGTTATGGACTGACTGTAACTCCCATCTCCCTGAGCTGCTTGGGAGGAGTCAAAAAGAGTGAAGCTGAGCCTGGGAAGAAGGGGATGTGATAGGGGGAGGTGTGGTTTTAATGTTTGATTTTGTTTCTTCCTACTCAAATGTGAATAAATTAAATATATTTTCCCCAAGTTGAGTCTGTTTTGCCTGTGACAGTAACTGGAGAGTGATCTCCCTGTTTTTATCTCATCCTATGTTTCATCCTGTTTTCTCTCTCTGTCCTGTTGATGAGGGGGAGTGAGTGAGCATCTGAGAGGGAATTTGGCCCTTAACCAAGTATAACCACCACAATCTTAGCAACAAAAATCTAAAAGAGGTAATAAGTCAGTTATAAGATGTTATTCTTAGGAATAGATCTAATTCAATGGACACGTAGTAAGACATTAATATCTGATACTGAGGAGCATCCAATTACGCTACTCTGGCAATCCTCCTTTAATACCACATTGCCGTTATTTGGAAAAGATTAGACTGCATGGGTAGTGCAAATAGGGTGTTTTTGCGAGTTAAAAAATTGTATATAGTTGCAATGAAAATACAAAGGGTCTTAAAGCACAATCCTTGCACTTGCTCTGGAAGAAATCAGGAACAACAGTATTAATTGAAAACTCCTACCATAGTGCAAGGACAGCAGAAGGAACAGAAAGATCTAACAGTTTAGATTTGGTTGCTGTTATTTTTAACTAGATACTGTGTGTATTTGGAATCTGAGCTGCTTTTATTTTCTTTTCTGAAAATTAAGATGTAAATGGAGAGTTTTCATGCCCAAGTTTTTGCCTAAACCAGATACATAAACAATGTCAAAGGTTGTGCTGGAATGAGATCCAAGTGGACAAGGATCTGCCAGTTGGAGTAGGACGATAGGCCCTTCCTTTCAGCTGTGAAGGATCATGACATATTTGCCTTTGAAGCATGTTTTAGCTTGTTTGGGTTTTTTTCCCCAGTAAAACCCCTTTCTTCAGCTTTTAACCTAGCAGAGATAGATCTGCTTTATCCACTATTACAAGGTTTTATTGCTGAGTGTAACTTGTATGAGCTGTTTATACAGCAGTTCAGAGAAAACTAGGTGTTTTAACTTTTCATTTTAACATACAGTTTTACTTATCCGAGGAAATAATTCTGCTATGAGTCATAACGTCTTTAGGTGCTGGGTAGACCTTTACAGTTATAATTTAACCTTTATTTTTGTATTTAGGGGCTTAGACACAAATCAAGCTGAGAATATCTGCAAACACTTGTGAGATATGAGGAATTTATAAACAAATAGATCATACAAAGGGTAGGACGGAAAATGCTGAGAAAGGGGCATTGACACCAACATGGTGTTATGGCACATCAGTCGGGGATCTGCAAACACGTGCAGGTATCTTGAGCTACAATGTCGTGAGTCAGGTACTGTACTGTACACTGCCTCTTATTCCTCGTTCATCAAAGTGGTGATGAAGGAAGATTGGGATGAGTGTTTTTTTCTCTGCTTAGACTGACTTCATATTTGCAAACTTTCTAAAGTAACCTGCACCACGTGTAACTTAAGCCAGTGAAATTGCTGATGATTTCTTTTTCTGTCTTCCTTCTTCTAACGTATGATCGCCTATGGGATAGCAAATAACTAGAATACAGCTGGTTTATATATTATTAATGCTAACATTTTCATTACATGGTAGCCTCAATATTGAACAGCAGAATGATAATCAGTATGTGTAAATTGAATTTTCCTTGATGTGAGAATATCGCATTTGTTTTCTTTCCATAGAAGTTTCCTATTTCTTTGTTTTGTATTAAATTTTTGTCACCCCTTCTCTGATCTGACTGTCTTTTAACATAGATATTTATCTGATTTTTCCCTACAAGAAGCCAAGATTTTTCACAATATTTTGTCATCATTAGTCACACATCAGTCCACTCTGCCTGCTGTAATGTAGGAAAGGCCTGGTTAAAATCGGTATGAAACCGCTTTAGTTAAAACTAAAAAGCAGAAGAAAAGAGTATTTCTGATCATGCCTGTTTTCTTAAGTGGTTCTGTTTGAGTGCAGATGCCCAGGATGTGTTCTCACAGAATTTCAGGTTGGATCAAGTGGTCACCTGTCTAACATCAGGTCATTCTTAATTCTTTCTCCCCAGGTATTACCAGATAAGAGCTGGACTGAAAATTCCGTCCAGGATTCCCCACAGGCTGTTTGCTGCGATTGCAGGACAGACAGGTAAGCATGTCCTAGAGGGATGCGACGTGACTGGAGGTGGGGCAGCATGGAGGAGGAGAGCGTGTGTGGGGAATGGGTCAGCCTGGATTTGGATCCAAACCTGGGTTTCCCTGATGATCAGTGGCTGTTCAGCCCTCTGTTCTGGTATGGGTTTGGGCTCAGTTGGGCTTGAGTTTTGGTGCTTTTTTGTCAGAAAAGTAGAAGAAATTCTCACCATCTTATCTGCAAGCAGTCTCTCTTATATGTGGCTTTCCTTGCTGACAATGGAAAGAGTTGGTTTACTATTCTAAGTATCTTCTGCATGCAAACTGTTTCAGTGTTCAGTGTTCAGTGTATAGTGTGTTGACGCTGACTGAAGGCCAGGTGCCCACCAAGCCAGTATATCACTCTGTGTCCTGCTGGACAGGGGAGAAAACATAACAAAAAGTTCATGGGTTGAGATAAGGACAGGGAGATCACTTCATGGGCAAAACACACCTGGCTTGAGGAAATTAGTTTATAACCAAATAAATCAGAGTAGGGCAATGAGAAATAAACCTAATTCTTAAATCACCTTTCCCCCACCCCTCTCTTCTTCTTGGGCTCACCTTCATTCACGATTTCTCTACCTCCTCCCCCATGAGCAGCATTGAACCAGGGATGGCTATATTATTTATGAAACTCAACTATTTTGTATACTTATATTTTATTTGGATTAGGATTTTCTTCTGCCTAATAAGTCTTTACTGTCCCATCTTCTTTCACCTCTGCTAGAAACAATTCACATAAAAGCATAGGCAGGAGAGAGCCAAGGAAGGCAGTGTGGTTACAGGATTAGCAGCTGACTTTCATACTGCTAATGCAATCCAGACTGGAGTCTAATAGCTTTATAGGGCTAACATCAAGACAAGGGGGTATTTAAGCTGTTAAGGCTTTAAACAGTTTTTCCTTGGCTATCTTTGGAAGTACTTCCTAATTGATTTCATAGGCCTGCAAGAGAGCATCGTTTAATGGGACTGAGCTTAAAGGCAAACAGGCCATAATGTGCTTTTATTTTTTTTTCTCTCATGCCACTGATCTCTCTCAGTATGGGGATAGCTGGATAGGACTAATTAAATTGCTGTACATGTTTCAATTTGACAAGCCTGTTAAAATAGGATGACAACAAAGCAAGGGTGTTGTAAAATAGTGAATAAATGCCTACCTTACCTACAAGAATGATTAAAAGATAGGTGGGATTCACGAGCTTGGTTTCAAAGAAGTATTTTTAATCTTTTCCTCATCAGGTTCATAGGATCTATGAGAACTGAGAATATATTTTGAAAACAATTATGTAAATTTATAAAGTTTGTGAATATATGCAGCGATAAAATATATAAAATAAATTAGAGGTAGTATTTATCTTCCAGTGCTTGTGGCCTTTTATATTTATTAAATTTTGCAAGATTTACAATAAAAAACATGGGAACTGACAGCATTAGTGATGTTTGCTTCCCACTAGATGTTTTCAGCAATGGAGGCCAAAAAAAAGTGGTTTTCAAGAATTC
>NW_010191633.1:37669-87237 GCF_000695765.1 Mesitornis unicolor | reverse complement strand
GAAGGGAGGTTGAAGCCTGTATCAGGTATCCCTTTGGTGGCTGCCAGCCAGATCTGAACAGCAAGAACTCTATCCATGACACAGGACTGGCAGGTTGTACAGGAAGCTTTGATGACCTACTACATGGTCCATATGTTGGCTGCATTCTGTCTACATTGTGGGAAGAGAATGGGCTTTGTGTCCCAATTGAAGCACAGGGGAGATGTGCTGGAGCCCAGTAACCTCTGTGGTTTGGTCATTTAGGTCATTGAGGCGGCACATTAGCTTATAGAACCATAGAATAGGTTGGGTTGGAAGGGACCTTAAAGATTATCTGGTTCCAACCCACTTCAATGGCCTCAGCTTCAGTTCTGCAGGGCTGATATAAAGCAGGCATAGCTTAAAGCTGAACTCTAGAAATGTCTTTCTGAGCCGACTGATGTAGCTTTTGCCTCTCGTGCACTTCAGCAGCACAGCTTGTTAAAGCCACTTGTATGATGGTGTCCACTTTCAGCATACAGTAGGCTGAATCTGCATGACTCAAGCACAGAGAAAGTGAATATGCATCTAACAGTAGCACATTTGTATAATTAGCTCCTTGGCTGAGTTGTTTTGTGATTCACAAAGTATCTTCCATAAGTTTTTAGGCTACCATATAAAATTTGGGACAAGGATTCATAGAAGCTATGAACGTGAAGTCATTCATTGATTTCCAGGCTATAGATACAACATGAAAGACTACAGGAGCTTATCTTAAAACATGCCTTTAAAATATTTTTATTTTAAGGTTTACCCATAAGCACACAAGGTTGTTGGTCAAAACACTAGGAGAAATAAAACTGGTCATAAACAGTTTGGATTAACTGTTTTCTCTTGATTTCCTACACCACATGAAGAGAATGGTAGAGACCAGGAGAACAGTATAGATAAGGACTACTTAAGGAAGATGGTATGCATGAGGTAAATCTTAGCAGCATTATTACCCACAGAGAATATGAGAGTTAATTACATGGTTGAAGATGCCAGCTAAGCCACATTTCAGGAAAAGTGTAAATTTTCATTTCCTCGGCAGTGTTTCACAGTAGTCTACACAGCACCTGGATGCAGTTTTGAGAGAAAATTAGTCTTTATTGGTGAAAGCTGCAGCAGGTTTTTTTATAAATTTTGGTTTTAAACCATCTATGGCTCATTCTCATGTACTGCAAACATGGATAGCTGCTTGCGTCTCAACTTGCCCAGCTGTTTACCTTACAGGCCAGGGAAATTGTTTTGGTGGGTGAACATTAAGAAAAAGAATTACTTTGTGTGGCACATAACTAAAGAAATTACTTAGTACTTTGATTTGTGTCCAGATTTCCTGTGTTTCTCCCATCCAGAAGTATCACATTACCAATTTAAAAAACTTTTCAAGTAGATAAATATTTTTGAAAACTTGGCCTTAAAATCTAATAGAAAGTAACACAAAATATTTGAGAAAGTTTATTAACTGCCAGGCTAATCTTTATTAGATTGTAGCAATGTTCCATCTAATTTTAGTCAATTAAATTGGTTATTGTCGAAGAGTGCAGAAAGCCAAAGACAGCCAAGGAGTGTGGTTTTTTCTTCATCTATCTCATACAAGGCAGGGGAGATAAGATGCAATATTTGTTCCAGCAAGTCAAGTAAAAGTAGCTGTGACTGTCATTAAATGTTAACCCTTTTGACTGGTGATGCAGAAGTGTTTCGTGTACACAGAGTTTGATGCTTTTTCATAAAATGGAATATCTGACACTAGGTTTAATAATAATTATTTAATAATAGACTTAATAATAGCATTATTTAAATTGTGATGTGCAAAAAGAAAAATAGGAAAGAGTATCGAAAAATGAAGGACGTTGCTGTAACCTGTGTCTGTATTATGCTGTACAAGTTCGTAATCACCCACTGTGAATGCCTTTTCCTATAACTTAAATGTTGATCTGTGACTACCTTGCACCTAAGACCCAATATGAAGGGTTATTTACATATCTGATATGCTCCTTAACTAACTGTTTGTGCTTGTTTTTAATAAACAGTTAGTGATTCTAGCCTCTTAGTGATTCTAACCTCTTTATTAGTGTTTGGATATCCCAAAGAATTTCTCAGTGAAGAAATTCTACTTTGATTATTAAAGAAAAATCCTTTCTTGTAAGTGGCTTCTTAATGCAGTCAAAACAAGCATTTACAGTTAGTTGCTTATTAAAGCAAGAAGAAACAGCACCACGACTTGTGGAACAGTATGAAATTGCAGTCATTAGTTTCAATAACTTTTTGAAAGGTAATTTCTGCCTCCATTAAGTGAAGATAAGCTTACTGCTCTTGAAGCATGAGAAGAGGGGGGAGAGAGATGCATGTTTTAGCAAACACATGGTTTTGTTTTCAAGGCTTGTTAAAGCAATCTGAAAATAAATATGTATTTTACATGTAAAATAAAGCATACCTGACAAAGACAAATTGTATCTACAGGGAACCTTACTGTGAGAGAAGATATTTCTGGGGATGAATTGTCTTAAAAACCTCTTAGCTGTGAGATAAAAAATAATGGCCAGGCATTTGAATAACCTAAACAGAACTAATTCCATGGTAGTCCAAGAGACAAGAAGAAAGAAACATAGAAAAAACATGAAAAGGAGTAAACCAAAGATATCCCTGACTGACGTGCTACTTCTGTGTGCATGTCTCAACCTTCTTGCAGTCGAGGCCTTCCATAAATGGCTCACAGGATGGAAGCTGAAAATACGTATTTGTGGTTGGGAGATTTTCCATCTGAACTATCCAGGACGCCCTCCTGCTCCACCTGCCAGAAGCAGAGGCAGATCACACCGATGTCAAGGGGATAGGCCACAGCCTTGAAGATGCTGAGCAGCATCCCAACCCAAAATTGAGACATGCTCAGTGGAGCATGTCTCCATGCGAGAACTAGGAAGGGCCTGTAAGCACCAAATCATGCCGTAAGTCTCTTCCCCTGGGCAGTGAGTCTGAGCCACAAAACTTCATAATCGGTGGCCACTTGAAGGTCTGGGAATCCAATTTTTCAGCTGCAGAGAGCAAGCACAGTATTTCTCCTGCTTGAGGCCAAGAATAACCTTCAGCTCTGAGGGTAAATAGGACACACGGCTTTTTCAGACCTGCTGCTCTGCTGTGAATTGAACCTTCAGAGAGCTCTCTTCCCTTCCAGCTTTACTCACATGTCTCTGATTTCCCCACACAGTGATCCTTGCTGCCTTCAGTCTAATCTAAGTTTAATTTACAAGTCCTTTAAAATCCCCCACTGCCTTAAACATTGAACAGTCATTTACACAAATTCAGTAGGTAAATTGCATCCAGACAACTGTTTCCTCCTGCTCTGCTCTGATGAAAAATTAGTGCTATCCTATTTTGATGTCCTGTAATTTACTCAGGGAATTTTCTTGTCTAAATTAATATTTGGAATAAATACATGGAGTGTCAGCTACAGTGTCACTTGGGTGACACAACAAATGAATATATATATACTCACCTAAGTTTTTGAAGCACAGAATTTTCAGGAATAAATTCTGTAATTGAGCAAAGGTTTTAGGGAACTGGCAATGAGATTAGAAACAGAAATGAAACATTACACAAAGCATAGATTCTGTTTGTTTTATCAAAACATGAAGTATTTAAGAAAGCAAAGACAAAACTTTCTGCTGATACTAAGTGGGTCAGCTATTCGATCATCTCACATTTCAGCATGTCTGAGAAATGAACCTTGGTTTATTGAGCAATACAGCGATAAGAGACTGCATTTATGTTAGGGTCTTTCATACAAGGAAATTAATAGGACATCTTGCTTTTTTATCAACACTGAATCTGTGTATGGCCAGAGAGGCAGTTTTATGTAATTCTTTCCATGCGGCTAATTCAAAATGTCAATAGGCAAGGTTAAGATAAAGGATTCATCTCAGAAATGTGCAGCTTTAATCAAAAGTCACACTGAGGGAGAAAACATTCTGAACTTTTTGATCAAGCAATTTAAAAATAATGGTGTCTCCTTTAGAAACTACTTATCCTAAATTTAACATCTGCATTTATTCCAAATATAAATATGCTAAACATAATATTTCAAAACTAAAACAAGTCTCTTCAAACATTTAAATAGGAAAATGATGAGGCATTAGAAAGAGTTTGTGCCGGGAAAATGTTGTCTTTGCACTTTCAAAGTAGTCTTATTTTAGCTCAGTTGTAAAACTGGAGGGTCTGCACAAGTATTCCTCTGCTAAAGAATGTGTATTTTCAAGCTTCAGCAATTGAGTTTTCAAGCCCTCTAAAAAGCAGATGTGCAACTCACTATAGCAGATAAGTGTGTTGGGTTCAACCCTGGTTTGTTGCCTTTAGAGCCTAAATTTTCAGAAGTCACTGGTTATTTGTAGTATTACAGTCTTTTATTTTTTTCCTTCACTTTGAAACACTGAAGTTTTGGTAGAAAGGTACTTCTGAACCTGGGATGTCAAAGTGGGTTAACTAAATAATCTATCAGAGCTTAAACTCTACCGTAAAATCTAGTACTTCCTGTTCACTGAGTGCCAAAAAGGCCAAGTTGTATTTTAAAAAAAATGGATAGCTTGCTACAAATCATGAAAATCTTGACAATCAACTGTTACAGACTAACTTGTAACAATTTTATATAGATCACAGGAGAAAAAACTCACAAAATATATCCAGAATTCTATGCAGGAGACAACCCTGTTTTACCAGTAAAGCTCCTTTAAGCCCATCATCAGAGTCAAAACCAGAATGGGTTTGCCTTAGCAGTACATGGGAGCTGTAAATTCCTGTAAGCATCAAGTACCTGAAAGGATGGTATAGCAGGGTTAGTGCTAGGATTGAATAACACGAATATAACAGATAAAACTGAAACTTTGTGCTGCAACTCTTGAATTCAGTGTGAACTTGAGACAATATCATGTTTTACTGACATTTGCAATAACCTCGTATTCTCTTTAGGTAAGATATATCAGATGGAGTAAAACAGACTGAACAGAGGACTACAAAAATACTAGAAAATTCTGCAGAAGACACTGCTGTACTAGATTTGTGTTAGCTAAGAAATAGGCAGATGTCACAACTGAGGGTTTGTTCTGCAATTTTTAGATAGTTCAACTTCTAAAAGATATTCTATGCATCCAAAATGCAGAAGGGAGTGAGGAATTATATGAAGGAGCTTGCAGCATGACTGCATGTCTGTAGCCATGTGTTAGACGATTCCCCAGTAACGAGCTCATTTGGCATAATTACAATCTCCATCACATCAGAATCTTCATAAGTTTTAACTTCACATTTAGCAGGTAATTCTAGGTTGAAGATTTTGCTACCCAACCAAAATGATAAATGTGAAGTCTCACCGGTCAGCTGAGCTGAAAGACTTTGGGGTCTAAATTAGTAGGAACTAAATGACTACAACTTCAGGAAGGCAAAACTGTGGTTTTGTATTGGCACCACAAGTATTTCTAAGCCTTTCTTTAAAAATACTCATGGATGGTGGATTACATCCCAGTGTCCTGCTTGGCAAATCATTACAGACGTGCAGCAGGGAGTGATGGTTTCTTGAGAGTATAGGTTGTCAAGATGTCCTGGTGATTATGGGACACAAAATATAATAAAAAGATAGGTTTTAAATATCCTGAGATCTACAGAGCACAGTTGCTATGTAAGAGTAGATATTCATTAGTTAAAACATATGTATATACTCTTAAGAGTTAAGGTAATAATAGTTCTTCCCCGGGGAGGATATTTTACATGATTTATATATAAGCTTTCTAACAAACTTTATTTCTCCAAGTTTTCCATACTAGCTGGAAATAGTTGTCTTGTAATGATGCGTTAGGTTATATTCTAAGGGCAGGCAATAAATCATCTGTAACCTGAGTTATGGCTGTGAGATGGAAGAAGCCCTGGGAGCCTGTGACTAAGGGTAAAAATAATCTTACCTAACTACTGGTATCTGTGCTATGAGTGTCTCCACCTAAGCTAATCAACCAGTCTCCCTTTATAGTTAGAGGAGAGAAACAGGTAATTTGAGGGAGTAATTTAACATATCTATTTTAAGATGAGTTGAATCACACCTATTTCTGGCCATTTACTAGAAAAGAAGATACAGGAACAGAGAGAGACATTTCCATTGTGTTTGTAGAAGACCAGGCACAAAAACGCTGTGATTGCAGTTTGTGCCTTCATGTATGGATGCATGCAAATTAGGCAAGTAATAATAAAAAGTAAGAAAGGTGACATTATATATGGAGAAAGCAAATGGTCTTTCCCACCAAAAAATCAAAGTTGATAGCTCGATTCAGGATTTTACATAATGCTTCCAAGTGTTTTTTCAGGGTAAAATGTAAGAGAAAGGAGAAGAATCCAGTGTGAGAATAACTTTCTTATTCTTTTCTTTGGACCTTATTCTGCCAATAACAGGAAAAAAAGTGAAATTATCTAAAAAATGAATATCCATTTTTCTTCCAGAATGGCACAGTGACTTATTAATTTAAAAATATGTTATGCAAGTGTTTGTTTATATTTTGTGAGACTAGAACTATGTTTATATTTTCACCATAAATTGTATAGATGAACAAAGTATATGCAAGGAAATAGAAGCCAGGCTTGAATTTTGATAAACCAGGAATTGAATTTGAAGTTCAGCAAAGCATTCTGTGCTATTCCCTAAAACATTACTCCATGGTCAGTAGCTCTGAAGCTTAACATTATGTATTAGATGTGACCATAAATTAGAAAAATGAAAGAATTTTCTGTGCATTCAAGTGTAAATGTGGACCTTTCAGAAGTTTTTTTGCTTAATTTGCTGTTCCAGCCAAGGAATGCTTGTTGGTTTAATTTTTCCATCGATAACACTGACAGGAACTACTCTGAAAAATCTTGTGACCTACAGATTAAAACAGGGAACATGCACAGTAGGATAAACTGTGTGTTCTTGTTTCTGTCTTATCTGTGAAACAATGGTACTGCTTCAAAGATGCGAATATATATACATAACTTAATAACCAAATATGTAAGTTAAACAACAGGAATCCAAACAGCTAGAGGCATATACCTAGCAGGTGGTTCAACATCTTTTATCAGCAGAAAAGATATGTCTCAAGTAGGGTAAAGATGTCATAATGAGGGGGAAAAGTTCTGGAGGATTTGTTCATGGATTCTTTGGTGTCCAGAAAGGACCATTTTCATAGCAAGTCTGATACTCTCTGAACCTAAGCCATTGACATTCAACCACAGTTTTGTGCACAAATCACAGCTCTGGGGTTTTGACTGTGGCATATCTTTGTAGAGGGATGTTCAATGCTAATTTTTAAGACAGAGGGGTATTTTCTGAGGCGTTGTTTTTGGGTTTAGTTTGTTGAGATTTTTTTAATTCCACTTGAGCTAAAGGAATGGCTTGCTGTTAATGAGTAATTTGTTATAGTAGAAACAAGTAGAACAACCATTGCCTTTCTAGCAGCTATAATCAGAGACATTTTATGTCTCCCTCTTTAAGTCTTCATCTTCATGTTCTCCTTATTGCTGAAAGAAGCCGCCCCCCCCAAAAAATTAGATGCAATCTGTTGGATAGGGCTTTGAGCCATGTAACCTAGGGACAAGTGTCCTTGTCCATGGTAGGGGGGTGGAATTAGGTGAACTTTAAACACCTCTTCCAACCCCAGCCATCCCATGCTTCTATGATTCTGAGCATGAATTGTCATGACCAGCATGAACAATAAGTATGGGCTTGAATACAGTAATTTCAATTTTCTTTTTACAGTTTCTTTATACACACTATAAGTGCTAGAAGAAATAAGTAAATAAGTTTGTAAATTTAAGCATAAGCACTTTTCCTGGACTGAGATTGCCTTTTAAGATCTCACACTTCTTTTTGATGTTTGAGTTGCACAGAAGGGACATGTGTGATGGTGTAAAGCCATGCCTAGAGTCAAATTGCTATCTCACTGTTGGTGTGTGCACTGCTCTTAAAGAAAGGCCTCAGTGTGTAGGTGCTCTCATATCTTTCAGTTTCCCATCTGGACCAGGACCTTTGAGACATGCTGTAGGCAGCCCATCCAGCAGTGCCTAGCAACCTACTACAGCAGTGCTGGCGATGCACTGATCAGTCCTGGCATTGGACCATATGTCCCTGTGGGAAAACCCCAGTTTTGCTTTAAACTTTGCTTGCCTGTATCTGCTTACCTGGAGAGTGAATCTGGTTTGAATGGCAGCCTTGAACCATTTGCTGCCTACAAGTTCTGATCTTGCTCACTCTCTGATAAAAAAGCTTGAGAGACAGTCATTAGGAAGTCAAGGGAACTACAGCAAAGTGGAGAAAAAGGTAGATGCCTGAGGAAAATGAGACCTCAGGTTTTTATAACATACCGAACAATAGGAGAACAATTCAAACCTCCCTCCTTCTTTAGACTTGTATTCCCTGCCAGTGTGACTGCAGCTAATGCTGGAAGTGTACTATTAATTTCCTACAGAATTCCACATGCAGAAGTAACATTATGTGTATGTTTATACATTTACTTAAATAACCCTTTTTTGTCTTAGATTTCATGCAAAACTTTCACACGTTTGCTGAAGATTAAAAGCAATGTGTATCCTGAACAGGGAACAATTTGCTTTGTCTTTGCACCTGTATGAATGATTAGGAAGTGCTTGAAGCAGAATAATAAATCAAATGGCTCAAACAGGTGCAAGCTTTGTGGGGAAAAAAATTACACTTTGCTTTATGTTTTCTTCTATTCATTGTTTAGAGTGATGTAAATTTGGGCCCTCTTTCATGTTCCATGAACAAACAACTTCCTCCATGCTATATGGATGCTCTCAATATGGCCTGACCTGTCAGAAGCAGACATTATCTCTAGTGGCTGCTGTAAAACTCTGTGTAGTAAAATGCTGGTTTGTGACCAGCGTAAAAATACATGGTGCAATAGCGTGCATACTATAGAAACTCAGAAAGTTAAAAATTACAGACTTGGCTTTTACAGACAGGTGGTAAAAGCTCACCTGCTACTGAAGATACCGTGTAACTTGGTCTTTCCCTGGCATATGTGTGGGGGGAGTCATAACACATATTAAAAATTTACTACCACAACACCCTCCACTGGTAAGATCATGAACTCCCTGAAATTGCACTATGTCCATTTGAATGTGCTTCCAAGGACTGCATGGAAAGTGGGTAGATCAGGGGAACAGTCGACTCAGTGCATCTTTGTGTCAGAGTCAAAAGTGATAAAGTTAGTCTCCAGCCACTGTGGGCCATAATTTTACTCTAGTATTGCACACTATAACTTCTGTTATAAGAGATCTGTTTCACGAGACTGTTTTATAAATGCTGTGAATATTTGAGGAGCAAAAGAAAATGTAATATGAAAAAAAGCATATGACTGAGGAGTGGTACTCTACCTTCTGTTTTTTCTTCTTAAAAAAATTATATTGCACATTACCCAATAGGCATCATCTGTTAGTATCAGAAGCTGATAGTTAAAGGAAAAAAAAAACAACCACAACAAAAATAAAATAGAAAAACAATCTAGGAAATAAAGACAATATCCCTTAAGAGTAAGAAAAAAGGTTTCTCATAATGTTAGAAGAAACAGTCATGAAATTGTTACTCATATTTAGTTCAGAGAAATTTATTTCAGAATTTGTTTCTTTTATAAAAGCAACTCAATTGAAAGTATAGTGCAGAGAAGATCTTTGTGTTACTGACATTTGACCTGGTTAATAAAGACCTGGACAAATAAAGATAACAAAAATGAAACTATGGCACATATGGATAGTAACCAATGTATGTCCAGCACCCTATGTCCAATTTATTCACTCAAGCCAGTGAATACCAGAAGCAAATCCTCAGATCAGAGCTTAACAGAAACAAAAAACCCTGCGTGTTTGTAGCACTGAGCTATGTTGAAGTTATAAATGTGCCTGTGTGCCACAGGATAGCTGGAGAATTTACTAGTCCTTAATTCCTACCATTGCTGGGCTCTTTTTCCCAGCTCTGATCTTGAGCAATCAGCCTCTCTCTGGTTTAGTTTCCCCATATGTGCAGTGTGGTTAATTGTATCTGTATCATAAGGGTATTGTGAAACTTAATTACTTATTATAAAGACTTTTGATATTCTTGGATATGTGACAGTGTAGGAGAGCAGAGAATTACTTACGGTCTTGAAACTCTTTATGGTCGGTTCACACTTTAAAGAGTAATACAGTGGATCCAGGGAAATGTTTGACCTACAATTTCTAGCACGCACTGCATAATGAGTTGCAATAATATCAGTAATCTGGGAGTCACTTAATGTAATTAAAAACACTGACTTTTCTTCTAGGTGGGAGGTTTTTTAAATATGGCTTATGTCCTAAATGGAAGTATGCTATAACATCGTCATAGCTGCTGTACAACGTCCAAAATCAGGAGGCTCATGAACATATTTTGCCCCGCCTCTACACATTAATCTGCCAGAGATAACTAATATGCATTTGGAAAATCTGCAGCAGTGGACCAGCTTCTGCTTCTCACAATCTGAATATAGCCACTGGCTCTATGGTGACACCAGTCCCATAGTCCTTCATGGTGAGAAGCAAGAGTTAGCTTGGTGGAGGGTGTTGACCCTAAACACTCCAATGAAGGTGACATGGTAGGAGAGGGGAGGGGAGTCTGTTGACCCTAAACACTCCAGTGAAGGTGACATGGTAGGAGAGGGGAGGGGAGTCTAGGGCCTATCTATTCTTCTGTTATGTGCAAAGCAAAATATAAAACCATATCATTTATATGTTCATCAAAACTATTGTGAATTCACCTGAACTACAAAATGAGAGATCCCCCTCAGAGTGCCTGGTGCCTTGTGCATGATGGACACCTCTGGATCTAGATCCAGTAGGCGAAGCACATGCTGAGCTCAGAGATTAATGCAGAGCTTCCTTGGAGTTTGGGCTGCAACCCAATTGCAGGAGACTGCACTACTTCATTTGCTCCATGACCCTCTGTGCCCATCAAAGCTTGGAGCTGAACAAACACTGTGGATGCACAATTTGTTGTGAATATGAGACAGGGACCAGCTGAGATGAGTGTGCAGTTAAAGCCTGTCCAGAAGGAAGAAGATTTGTGCCTCAAACAGCAAAAATCTCTTCTCCTACCACCTTAGCTACATCCCTTCTACACAGTGCCAGGATAGCATACTATATGCAGCCAGATGCTACCTCGGTGGAAATTTTCTCTTTAACACCTTCATCACTTTAGGGCTGCTTTTAGGCTGATGACACCTTCCTGTTTGCTGGGCAATGTTCTTTCACTTTCTGGGAAACTTAAGCTTAATGCTGTCATGTGTATGGAGGAAGATGCATATTTATGTCTTCAGAAGCAACAGAGCAAACTGACTAGAGAGAAGAACTATTTAATTTTAAACAGCACAGATACACTGATTAATGTTTTTTGGTATTTGATCATTAACAGCTACTAGGTCTTGTCACTTCTGTGTAGGTCTTGTCACTTCTGTGTAGGTCTTGCCACTTCTGTGTAGGTCTTGCCACTTCTGTGTAGGTCTTGCCACTTCTGTGTAGCACTTGCCATCTGCACATCTCAGCATGCCTTATTGCTTTGAGTTAACTCAACTTTAAGGCCAATTTCTCATGGGGTAAACAACTGCTTATGTACCGTGAAGCACAAAACCATCTTGAAGATCTTTAGCCTATATTTGACCTGGTATATTCTGTGACCTAGCACCACACCTTCTCTAAACCAGTTTACCTCCTGAGAGCAGTGTAGTTATGAATGTTCCTGCATCAGCACATTGTGCATTATTCATCCTGACTCTTGCTCTGATAGAAGTTTGCTGGCTGTTATCTCAGGTGTATTTCCACTATGCTCTGTTATGGAGTTGTTGGTGTCATGTCAAGTTTATTTTTCCTATAATTTTCATGTAAAAAAACTACCCAAAGCCCTGCACTGATGTAGGCCAAAAATTTTGTGTTTTGTCTGCAAGCCATCCCAGGAGCTAGAAAACAGTGTAATTGGAGGTCAGGTTTTATCCGTGGAAAGTACTGAGTAAGGTTTTTTAATGCAACTCTCCCTGAACCTCCTCTCTTTCCACTGAATATTATGAGGTTTTTTCCAACAGTAGTGGTGCTTTGGTGAGGGTGAAGGCTTCACGCAAGTCCAGCGTACTGTTGTGCTGAGGATACTTCCAGCCATGGTGACTAATATTGTCTTATTTTTTCCTGGATTTGTCTGTTCATGTCTATCCATCTGTTGTCTCTCATCTTACACTTCACCTAGAAACTGTTTACAAAAATGACTATCACTACGCTTTGGATTTTAGTTTTGCATGTAAGTCTACAGTTTATACATACCCCTGGTAGGGCTGAATTATCTCTTGAATCTCTGATTGCTGTTCTTGTCACTGGTCTTCAATTCTTAATCTTAGGAGGAAGAAAGGGAGTTTCTCACATGATCTTAGAAATAGTTACAAACTTGAGTAGACATGGAGTCAGATTGAGTAGCCCAAGATGATAGTGTAAGTTTCCTTCATAAATAACACTGGAAGGATTTAATTCCACATACTGAAGGATGAATTTCAGGTTACAGTGATTTCTCCTATTAGTTCTTTATTTCTCTCCACTAGTCATAAAATACATCAACTTATATTAGTTTTCTGCCTTTTCTGTGACTACTATGAGACATGACAGATCTCACACTAAAAATTTTATACAAGGCTAGTGTATGCAACTGGTGGTACTGGTATGATGTGGATCTAGGGAGCCTCATCAGTAAGCTCTGTTTTAAGACATAGAATATCTCCCTGGAGATATTCAAGGTCATGCTTGATGGGGCTCTGAGCAACCTGATCTGGTAACATTGTCCCTGCTCACTGCAGGGGGGTTGGACTGGATGAGCTTTAAAGGTCTCTTCCAACCCAATACATTCTATGATTCTAAGTATGTGGAAGCTAGGATTTGAGTTGTGACTGGGTGACGTACCCAGAATAATCAAGGTTTAATTCCCACCCAACCCCCTTTTAAGTAGTGAGAGTTAGTGTAGTAAGTCCATTTGACCACTAATAGAGTAGGTATTATATTTGTGGGAGATGAAATATCTCTTGCACAAATAACGCGATAAGGATCATTGTGTTACTAGACATAATAATATTTGACATAATACACTCCCCAGAGCTCAGTCTCAAGATACAGATTAGAAGAGACTATAAAGGACCTCTGACAGGATCCAAGGAATTATCATGTGCTGTCATACTAGTGTTGCACACAGGAAATGGAAGCAGAGTTTTAGACTTTGATAATGAATTTCTCTCATTTGTGGATTATATTAGGAAAGCTGCTTTTTTTTGTTGATGTTGAATTGCATTTTGCGTTTTAATGAAACCAAATTAAACTGCAAATTGTTGTGTCTTTTGATTTCCAGTAATAGAAGTTTTTATGATATCAGGAAGAGAGAAAGAGAACAGGGAGTCTAGCCTGTCCTTGGACTATGAGGTCTGACTTCAATTTTCTACTCTCCAACAGGCTTTCTCTCCAGTGTTAGGAAATTCACTTAGATTCAGCTGCTCAAAGTCCCTCAAAGGCTTGATTTACACTGCCTTATATTGAATACTCCTGAGGAGAGAGACCCAAGTTGTGCTCTGCCTCAGGTTCCTACCTGTAAAAGGGGTATGGACAACATTTACAATCAGTATTATGAGGGATAAAGAAGGTGAGGAACTCACACTGTGAGGATGTGGTGAAGGACATAAAAATGTCCACGTGATGGAGTGCCTTTAAGTATTCAAACAATGTTGAAGGCTTTCATTTCATATCAAATAAACTTATACAGAACGTTGCTCACTGTTTGCACTGTATAATGTAAACTGGCAGCAGTTAGCTGCAACGGGAAATTGAGTGACTGCAGACAATGAAGTAAACTCTTTGAACAATATCTGGAGGTGGGTTTTCATCCATTTATTGTTATCTTTTGGGAATAAAGAGGAAAGCTCATTTTAAAATGTCTTTTTTAAAAAAATATTTTTATTTTTTAGTTTGAGTAGCCAGCTTTTTTCCCCAGGCTGAAATGAAAGTTATTTCATGTTTTTCATCTTTTTAATCATTAGCTGAGAGGAGCCAATGGAAGTTATCAGGAACTTCACCTTCATTTACATAATTGCTATATTGAATAGGAAGTTGGCTTATGCAAAGAAGGAATCTGAGGCTCATTAGTGAGGACCATCTTAAGAAGAGAGAGTGCTCCATGACACAGTGCTCAATTGCAGGATGTGGGTGTTCTTAGGGGATATACTTCATGTTAACCAGCCAATTAATGAAAACACAAGTGAACTGAATTGAATTTAGTGCTTGCCTGTGTCTGTGGAGTTGCCTGCCTCGCGACTGCAAACAAAAGCCTGATGTCTGTACTCACAAAGCAGAGCAAGATGGTGAATACAAACTTGGGAAGGCATGGGAAGAGGTGAAAGTGAAAAGCTAAAGGATAAGTAGCATATGTGACTGGATGAGTTGATCAAAGTGTCTTCTCTTTCTCACCAGATGATAAGGGACTTTCTCTTGTTGCAAGTTTTGTGACAATCTGGGTACAAGATAGACCTCAGTGTATGGCCAGTGCTCAGTAGGGATTTCTTTTTAAGGCCTGCGGACTTGAGTTGAAATCCATCTCTTTTTGTCATGGTTTAACCCCATCTGGCAGCACCATACAGCCACTTGCTCACTTCCCGCCCTGGTGGGACAGGGGAGAGAAGCGGAAGAGTAAAAGTGCGAGAAGTCTTGGGTTGAGATAAAGAAAGTTGAATAGGTAAAGCAAAAGCTGCACATGCAAGCAAAGCAAAAGAAATTCATGCACCTGTTCCCATTGGCAGGCAGGGATTCAGCCATCTCCAGGAAAACAGAGGTCACATCATGTGTAACAGTTACTTGGGAAGACAAATGCCATCACTCAGTTTTATTGCTGAGTATGACATCATATGGTATGGGATATCCCTTTGGTCGGTTGGGGTCAGCTGTCCCAGCTGTGCCCCCTCCCAGCTTCTTTCTCAGCCTCCTTGCTTGTGGGGTGGCGTGAGAAGCAGAAAAGTCCTTGAGTCTGTGTAAGCACTGCTCTGCAATAATGAAAACAGAATAATAGAATAATAGAATGTACTGGGTTGGAAGGGACCTTTAAAGCTCATCCAGTCCAACCCCTGCAGTGAGCAGTGACAATGTCACCAGATCAGGTTGCTCACAGCCCCATCAAGCCCAACTTTGAATATCTCCAGGGAAGGGGCTTCCACCACCTCTCTGGGCAACCTATGCCAGTGATCTGCCACCCTCATAGTGAAGAACTTTTTCCTAATTTCCAACCTAAATCTACCCTTTTCTAGTTTAAAACCACTAACCCTTCTCCTATTGCTACATGACGTTCCTTGTAAGCAGTTCTTCCCCAGCTTTATTATAGGCACCTTTCAGGTATTGGAAGGTTCCCCCGTAGCCTTTTCTTCAGGCTGAACAACCCCAACTCTCTCAGCCTGTCTTCATTGGAGAGGTGCTCCTATGTTTGTTGATAGCATCCCTGTGTTATCAACACTGTTTTCAGCACAAATTCAAAACAGAGCCCCATACTAGCTACTATAAAGAAAATGCTATCCCAGCCAAAAACAGCACACTTTTTCATATAGTTTGAGAGAGTTCCCAGTAATGACCCAATTGTAAATTATTCAACAATGTTCTGAAGCAGGAAAAGCACAGCTGCACTGAAGAAAAAGCTGACATCCCAACATGAGCTCTCTTCAGAGGTGGTGACCCAGCTTAAGAGGAAATTTTTCTTGAAACTGGTACACTTATTTCTTTTTCTGACAGGGAATTTTCTCAAAAAAAAAAAATCCAAGTCAATATTTAAAGTGTGAAGGAAAAATTGGTTGAATGTAAGTAATTCAGTCAGAGAAATGTAAAAATTAAGAACATGGCAATAAGATATTACAGAAATATTTACTGGGTATTGATGTTAATGTCCTTTAAATTATTCATTTGATGGTTGAAAATAAGATACAATGAGCTGCTTAGCCCAAAGTCAATCCTGCAAACCATCTTCTTGCCTTCATGCTCTGCAGAACTTCAGTTACAACTAAGAAAAAAAGAGGAAGAATGAATTTTCCATTTTCAAAGAAAAACAGAGCTCCTTGTTTTATTTTGGTGTTAGTTTACTGAACTGACCACATTTCCCAAAGTCTTGAATTTCTAACAAACTTCTAGTCTGAATCTACCTTCTTTTAGTTTTACTCAGGCTCTCAGTTAATTGCAGAGGTCACTGGAACAGGATTAGCATTCATGTCATGGTTTTCTTTTGTCCTTCTCAACTCTGTATTTTTTTAAATAAATAAGAGAGGAGCATGACCTCTCCACAAAATGCTGGTTAAACACATATCTGACTGTGCATATCTTCTATTTCAAGTTTGTTGGGTTTTTTTTTGTTACAAGGTTTGACAATAACTCACACGTCAGCTTCCAAAGATAAGATTATTCCAGCTCTGACCATTGTTATACGATTGACTGAAAGTTTGATGGAAATTCTTGAAAAGCTATCTGCAAAATGTTGCATCTACTATTTTTGATTGACATGTTAAGCCTCTGCTGCTGTTTACTTATGCAAGACTAGCTGTCCAGACAGAAGTGTGATTTAAAATATAAAGCAGAGATGTGGTAGGCAGTGCAAGGGGAAAGTATCTGGCTTCAGTGCACAGAAGAAAATAAGAGCAGTAACAAAGGAAAAGCAGTGTGATAGCAAACTACGGAATATCAGTTGTTGTTTCTAAGATGTCAGTCCAGAAATTCTTAATAGCTAAATATTAACTACTGCATGGAAATGGTTGTCACCCTGTAGGGATAAACTCTGCAGTTCTGAATGTCTCTAGCTGCTAAGCTCCATCGTAGAATCATAAAATCATAGACTGGTTTGGGTTGGAAGGGACCTTAAAGCTCATCCAGTCCAGCCCCTGCCATGGGCAGGGACACCTCCCACCAGCCCAGGCTGCTCAAAGCCCCATCCAACCTGGCCTTGAACACTGCCAGGGAGAGGGCACCCACAAATTGTGACTTGTTTTCTTCACCTTTCCTGTAAACAACATAAATTCTAAGGCTGACCTCTGAATTCAATCGTTCAGGCAGAAAGAGAACAAAGGAATATCCAGGATGCTGGAATACCACAAACTTAAACATCATCAAAGGAAATTTTTTCAAGATTAGCCTCTGAAACTCACTGACAGCAAATATTGTTGAATTCAGTTATGGTAGACAAAGACTCGTATGGTATCCAGGTATCTCAATAGGGATATAAAAGGTAAAGTGAACTGATCATCTGCAGATGAAACCCTCAAGAAATTCACCTGCTTATTCACCTTAGTGGAACACTAAGGAAGAACTGAATGGTATTCCACATTCCCCAGGAACCAGGGAAGTTTGAACAGCTTATGCAGTAAGGTGATTATTATACAGTAGTGATGATTTAATCCTGAAAAAAGCCTATAAACATCCTTCCTTCCCTCCCCCTTTTTTTGTTTTGTTTTTTTTTTTAAATTTTATTATTCTTACAATTTATTATGGTTTTCTGCCATTTCTGCTAAAGGTTCTTGCCAAGCCTATTTTGGATGCTTTCCAATTTCCTCACAGTTTTTCTTTCTTTTTGCCTGCGTGAAAAGTTCCCATTAAGTCTTTACATTCCCTTTATTAGTTTTAAGTAAGAACAAGCTAACTCTTAGTCTTTTGCCCATGATTCATATCCACAGGCTCTTATATGATTTCCCATAACTCTCATTCTCAAGGACAGACATCCTTACAAAGACATGGGCATGTGGAAAAGCCTTATGCAAAATGTACTGTAATTTTTTTCTCTTTCTTCTTATCTGTAGAACAACCTTAACGTAAATCACTATTCCCTGGGTAATGGAAAACAACATCTCATTGGTTTCCAGCATTTGTAAAAGTATTGAAGAGAAGGGACTTTGTTTCTACTCTTTTTGAGTCTCCTTACCCTACTTTAGAGGTACTTTTCTGGTTGCTCTAACACAATATTTGCCAGATGAGATCTCCAATATTTGTTCTTCTCTAGGTCTTTCCTACCACCAAAATCCAGAGGAACAATGTACTTACACATTCCTTCTCTTAATTCAAATGTAGCGGCAGAAATGATGGGTTGTTTCCAAAGTTATGTCACTTGAATATATACTATTAATTTTATTATTCTTTGGGAAAAAGTTTAAAATCGAGGAGGGAAGCTGTAAATAGCTGAAACACAGGCCTCATCTGTCATCTTTTTCAAACTTTTAGAAAAGTTACAATACAGGAAACAACCCCATTGTCTTCTATTCAAATTTTCAAATCATGTATCCTAAATATTGTCAGTTTATGCCAGGGAAGTGTATTTGTCTTCATGGGCTGCACTTGGGATTGTTGCTTCCAAAATTATTAGAAATGTTGATGGATAAGTTTAGAGGACAAAGAAAAAGCACCAAGATTTTATTAAGTCATTAGGAAAACTCGAGATTTTTTTTATAGATGGGATTTGGACCCTTTCAGCTTCAAAGTCCTAAATGTGTTTGTTGAGGAAGGAAGGTACAATTAGATTAAAGATACTTTGTCTTTTATTGCTTAGTCCATTTAAGAGCTTACTGCAGAACCATGATATGTGTGCAAAGTTTATGCCAAATAAAAAGCAAAGCTGTTGAGAAAGTGGTAGCAGATCCTTTTCTTGAATGACCCTTAATTCAGACTGAAGGCGATGAATAGGCTTACCAGAAAACTGCCCAAAGAAAGAGAACAGCTAATGATACTCTTGGCACATCACTGACAGAGAGAACATTAATGCAGTTTTGTGAAATCCCAGACAGAAAGCCAAATGGCTTGTGCCTGACATGCATTGACAAAGTATGATTGGTCTCTTGTTGATTTATGTGCAAGTGTGATCCAGATAAAGCTACAGGATTTCAATTGAGATAATGTGCATAATTAAAAAGCAAAAAAAAAAAAATAAATTACCAATGCGATGGCAGAGGTTGGTGGAATCTAACTGGAGAAGCAACTGAGTAAAGAAAAAAAAATAATTTTATTGCATTTTTTTTGCTGAGCTGTATAGATACTGATCACTAATCAGCCAAGAGCTGGCTGACCTAGGAAAGGAGTAATTCTACAGCTTGGCTGGATGGGAAGTTTTAAAATATCTGATCAAAGGACTGTTTAAAGGATACAAACCATATAGAAAAACATTTTGCTTTTCTATAAAGCTCATGGTTTATATCAAAAGAGTATATATTACAGATTAGCAATCCAGTTTGTTTCTGTGGAAGCTACTTTATAATGATGTTATTTTTATTTTGAACAGACACTTTTTTCCAGCAAATGGAACTGCAATTTGGTTTTGTGTCCATGTGTGTTAATATTTAGGTGATTTTTTTTTATTCCTTTAGCCCCTTTAATGAGCAGACATAATGGTCTTTGTACAGTTTAGCTTGAATATTTAGGTACCACCTGTCTGCTTCAAGGATTGTGATGACACTTATGTTGAAAGTATGAGGACTTGACATAACTTACCTGTGGTCTGATTCTGCCAATCTCTATCATGTTGACTGCCTTTCTGGAGGCTCATTTGACATATTTCACCTTGAGAAATCAGTGCTGTATATGTGAAATGTCTGCAGAGCAAATATCGTATATTACTTTGTGGAAAGAACTGTGGTCAGAGAAGGAACATCTGATTTATAGCTCATTATCTTGCCCTGGGAACTCAGCGAGTTCTCCCATCCATTTTATGGGGAGGTAAGGAGGTATATGTGTTTCTACCCTTTCTCCCACTGTGCTCAAATACAAAATCCAGTGCTCAGAATCACAGGCCACCTGGGAAATAGGATCAGGTCTCTTCTGAATGAGCCAGGGATCTGATCAGGTCCACTTGAACATGGAGGGAGAACATAATGTGGAGGAATCAAGAACATGTTGTGAATGTGGAAGTGATGAACCCACCTTGAACATCACACTAGAAATTGAATCTGCAGCCTGTAGAATGAAACAGCCACAGCTGCCACAGCAGGGACAGCTTCTTTCGGTGGGAATTTGAGGTTCTTCACTCTGAATTGTCAGGCTTTTTGCTTTACAGTGGGATCTTACGGACTACCTCTTACATCTGACAAGTTAGATGTATTGTCAAATATTTCATTAGACTGTCACAAATTGTTTTACATATTTAATTCAGAGTAATTTACCCTCTGAGTAAAGTGCAGGTGGCTGTAATGCTGAAGATAGAAGTTTGGTAAATGTATGACTGCCATCCATCACCTTCTTGAACACAGCAGGCATTGCAATAGTACATTAGGAGAGCATTTAGTTCCAAATCCATATCATTGATCAGAGGACTTGAAAGTGTTACAGCCCCGTCTGGGAAATCTTTACTTTCCAGTTTGACTCATAGCTCAGGACTCTTCTGATTGTGTTTCTGGTGTGTTGATGAGATGATGCCAGCTGTGCTATGCAGCACTGAGGGCAAAACAGGTGGGTCCTAATGTTATATCCATGCTTGAAGTGTCTGTAAAGTGCCCAGATTCACATTTTTTAAATGTATTTCAACTCTAACATATCTGGATCTTTAAACATTTGTGGTGTTCCAGCTGCCAAAATATAATTTGAACAGTGGTGAGAAAAGTGGAAGGAAATTTCTCGTTGGTAGCCAGAGGAAAAGATCAGTGGAAAGGAAATCATGGAAATGTTCTCTTTTCTTCTGTGGGCACCACTCATTTACACAAAGATGTCGTGCCGGTTATAATGGGAAACAACTACCTACTGGATGGCTGGAATGAATTAACTTAAAACATACTATTCCCATATCAACCCCCTTTTTTTTAAATCTTAATTTCTGCCAGAACAGTTTTAAGCTTCCTGGAAGGTCAGCATGACAATCTGAAATTGCCACAGCCTTGTGATGCTGAAAGAGATATTTAGTGTTTGGGGATTTAAAAAGGCACTTCATCTCTTCACTTGCCATATTTAGGACTGGATTCATTTTTATCCTTCAGTTCTTTCATATTACACAGTGATGCAGAGTGACATTAAACAATGGAGGCAGTTATAAAACATTTGCCTGAATGGTGTAAATTGACTTTTATTCAAGTGGACGTTTATACAAATGTCCATTGGACATGAAATTGAAATCTTGTCTTTTTTGAGCTCATTAGAAGATTTATTGTTCTCTAAATGGGATGGAATCTCTTCCAAAATTTAATTTTAGCATTGGATCCTTCTTTGCTCCAGTTCTTCAGTGCTAAATGCCAGATAATTTTGTGACAGTGTTGTTTCATTTCTCTCTTTCACTCAGTAAAACAGAACAGGGGCAGTGAAAGAAAACTCAAAACATTAAAAGCTCTGCTACAGTACATGTCAGTAGATATTTATTAGACTTCTTCACTTTCTGTCCCAAAGTCACCCCTCCTAATATACTTGGCAGGATCTGTGCTTTGGCTCTTATTAGTTCTCCAGCTTGTTACAAATTTCTCCCATGTGTTAACACGGACATATGTGCACCAACTGTAACTACTGTGTACCCAAGACCAGAAAACCAGAGAACGGCAACCATCTCAGTCTGGTCTGGGGGGAATTTTCATAAAGAAGAAATGAAATTTCCAGCTGAAGTTTGCAACAGTTACCACTATTTGATTAGTTGTGGTGGAGACCTATAATTAGCACATATTTAAGAAGGCATATGGCTCCAACAGATGGTAAAGGAAAAATAGCAAGTTAGATAAAAAGGGCTATTTGTACAAGATTTTCTGGTCTCCTTTGGTTATATTTTGCAGTACAGTGCTTAGGTTCTATCAAGATAGCATACTTTTCATTGGGGGAATGCCCAGATATTTTATTTTTCTTCTAAAATATAGCAAAATTACTATGGCCTGCAAGTGTGTAAGATTTTTGGCAGTAGTAGAAGAAATTAGAGAACAAGAAGACCTAGAAATTATTAAATCCATACCTGTTTTTTGTGGACTCTGAACAAAAACCAACTCTCCTTCTTAGGCAAGTGAGGATTTCCAGCACTGAAGACCAAGAGATGGGACAGCCCAAAGTGTGTGTCTGGATGGGTGAGGGAAGTAGTCATCCACTAGATACATTCGGGTTATGTTTGTGACAGTACTGACCAGGATCATATGTGCTGTGGAGATCACCCAGATTACAGGGTGATGGGCTACAGCTTAGTCCAGACTGAGATTTTAAAATCAATACTGTCTATACCCATTTATTATTACCCTCTCTGTTCACTTGAGTTAATGGACTATGAGACTGCTTCTAATCCGCTTCAGGGCAATGGCATCGAGCTCAGTTTAATCTGTCTTCTGCTGTTATTTACCAACAGTTGACTTTCCACTGAAGCAGATGAGGAAAGATCACATGAACCACTGACACAGCATGGCTGTGTGGGTAGTAACATAAGGTTTGTGGGTAGGAAGGTTACAAAATGCTCACAGCTCTTTCTGAAGTGTGTGTTGCGATGCCCTTCATCTGCCTGTGCATGAGTAACCTGGGAGAACACACCCATCTACCTCTGAAGGTATCATATGTTTCTGAGAATTTATTGTGTGGGAACCCAAATATAGAGAGTTATATGATGTGTTTCTTGTGGCTCTGAATTAATCTGAAATACAAATGTTTAAGTGTACAATGTTATTCATAACGAAATACTTACAGTAAAGCTCTGTTTACAACTGCAGCATCTCGATTTCCCCATGTTATTGAAGAACATCTCTTTCATTAAAGCAAAACTTAGCAGAACCTTGCTTTTCAATTTATGTGAACAGCAGCATAATAATACAATTTTCCTTAGACAGCAAGAGAGATTTAAAAAGCTGCTCTCAATTGAGTAATTATCTTGTTTCCAGTGCTATAGTCATAAAGGCATTAAAGAGGCATCTGAAGTTAGATCTGTTTTCCATATGGATTTTTTCCTGATTGTACATTCACTCCCTGTTTAATTTAGACCTATCACACAATGCTCAATAAACCACAGAGAGAGAATTCTGGAGAAAGCAGGATGTAAACCTGAAGTCATCTTTCTGTAAGGCCATATTCCCTGAAGTTGTAATTTTATATTTAGAATTAAAAAAAAAATACTACTTTCTTTGTTCTCTGCCTTGCACAGGGGTTAAGAAGCAGTGTAATCTCTCTATCAGTAGTGTTGGGAAAGATTCGTCACATTTCCACCTTCTTTATTTTGAAAAAGTAATAATCGATCTTACTTCTCTGGGCTACTGAATAGAGGAGAGTCAGGGTAAATCCTCTCTCTGCTCTTTCTTTGTCAAAACCAGAACATAAGTATACTAAAAGCAGCGGTAACAGAGGGCCATAAATATTACATTTTTGCCCTGTAATTTTCAACAGACCTGTAGTTAAGTCCAGCAAGTTTTTCAGAAAAATTGTATAGGATAAAATTTGCTAGGAAGAAGGTTTTAATGTGTTTCCTCTGGAGAACACATATTTTCCCATTTCATTTAGGTCTCATGCTCCTTATCATGTAGGGAAGCCCGACATTATTTAAAGGTATTCTTAGCAAGGTAGTCAATTTTAAAATAAGCCAAGGACTTAATTCCAAGGCTTTTTTTTCGTATTTCTGGTACCTGTTGCAAGCAGTGTCCTGGTTTTACTGAGGCCAGCTAAACCAGAGTTAAAAAGTAACACAAAGTGATGCAGTGATGATCACCCTTGCTGTGCATGGTCTCTGTAGCACTATGATAGAGAACCTCTTCCTTTCTGACTTGTTTTTTTTTCTTCAGAAACTCTCTAAAACATACTGCCCTTCACTCATGGCTTTGAAGGTAGCCTTCTATGATAGGACCATAGGAACCTCATGCAAGAGTTCTGAGTTAGGGGCTGTGCAATTAAGCGTTTCCATGTTTTAAAGCCCTGAAAAAAAGAAATACAAACAAAACTCCAACAATTCTCAAAGGTCAGATTATACCAATATTCAGACTCGAAGGCCTACCATCCTTGGAAAGGTTTTTTGGTTAACATTTATTCCAGTTTTCTTTGGCAGTTATAGACATCAGGAGTAAGCACAATTGAAAGTGTAATTATGGAAAGAATCTAGCTGATGAGATTGGAGCATGTGAATCACTTACATGGCAAACCGATTGCAGAGGGCATAAAAGCTGGCCAATCCTATTGCTTCGAAAATAGCAAGGATTCATATGACTGGTGGGTCTGGGGAAATCTTTCATCATCAAGTCTCAGCTACACAAAGACAATGCCATTTCAAAGTGAAATCCAAGTTTGACAGAGATCAGAGGTTGAGATATGTGTGTCATTGCCAGTTGATTCTGCCAAGGTGAGTTCATTGTTTGCTTGGAAATGGTATTGACATAGAACAACTTTGAAACTTCTCAACAACTTTTATAGAGGTTTAAAAAAAGTGTATAGTGAATGCTTCATCAGATAAAGGAGATTTAAAGGCAAGAAGGGAGATAATTTAGGCATGGTGAAAGCAGAGTAAGGATGCTATAAAAGGTCAGACTTGAAAAAGAAGAAAGCGGATTATCTGAATAGGACAATTGGGATAATTGACCAGAGGAGTTTGGTAGAAGGAATGCTAATCTATCTAGTGCATGTATTCAGATCATGGAAAGGTCAGGGGAACAGAATATTATCAATATCTGTGATTACTTTTTCCCAGAAAAGTCTTACTCTCCTCATGTGAACAGAAATGATGTGAGGGTTCTGCCAGGGGAAATCACACATGAAAGGATTTGAAAATTGCGAAAACCTAGGTCTCTGTCACAGCTTTATACCAGCTGAGGAATGCTGCTAGTCAAGCCTTGCATTACTTTCAGTCGATATACCAGTGGGTCCTTCAAATAGAAAGGCAGGCTATATCATACCCCTTCAAAACACAGATTAGCACATGAATCAACTAAAGTGGAATTCATTATCAACTTCATCAAGTTATACCCGTTACCAGCAGCAAAGCTGTGGTTAAGTGAATGTGACCAGATGTCACATCTTTGTAGGGGACTGTGGTTTCTGGTGGTGTCCTTCAGATTTCAGTGTTTTTCCTTGATGATGTTAAGCCAGATTTTCTTACCCATTGCTTAATTCTTTCTACTTTCCTATCCCAGACCTCATTATACACTCTGAGGCATTATGCAAAACAATCCTACCCTACCCTACCCTACCCTACCCTACCCTACCCTACCCTATCCTATCCTATCCTATCCTATCCTATCCTATCCTATCCTATCCTATCCTATCCTGTTCTTCCATGGGTTTTTGCACATTTGCCACAGACACCCATCACTACCCCTAGTGGCTGCCTACTGACAGTGGTTGTCAGAACGATATCTTTTATACTGTCACTGAATTAGGCTGAAAATAAATAACAAATATGTTTTAAGGTCACCTATCTATCAGTTCCTTCCTTTTAAGATTATCTGAACAGGAGTTCTCAGGGGCCTCCTGGATCTAAATAGCAAAACCTCTCTCTCATTGTTTAAAGGTGTGAATAATTTCTGTATGATGTACTGCAATAACATTTAGAAATCTTCATCTATATAAAATTCCAGATGGGAAGATTAGGTAGACTAGGATGTATCTAGGGGAGCTTGGTAAATTGGATATGGAGACAGTGGGGAAGCGGGAGATGATGTATTGACTGGTCTGTACAGGCAGCCCATGCTATGCATATGAAATTGTGTACAACTGCAAAGTGCCCTTTTTCCTCTCCTTTTAAAAAACTGCCATTACTTAATAATCTGTAAATGGATTCCCAGAGGTGGTGCTGGGATGGCAATATATTTCCTATGGAAAGAATAGAAAGAGAGAGATGCATCAATGGGCTTTTCTCATTCTCTTAAACAAATGGTTGTGGAACACAACTGTCATGTTCATGCTTGTGATGGTTCTTACAGCCCTGAGAGCTCTTTCACTTTCCAGATGATTTGAAGACCTATTCAACCCAAAGAAGATCAGCAGTTGTCTCTGTACCTTAAAGTACAGAACACATCAGTGAGTGACGCTGTCTGAAGACTGATATCTATGGAGATGTCATTGTTTCCCTTTGCTTTTAGAGGTGGGAGGCCTGCATTGCCAACGGAATTAATAAGACAACTTTGTGCTGCCAAGCACTCCTCTGAGGAAACTCCTGCCATGGTCTTATGTCATACTTTAAGAGAGAAAGAAGCAAGCCATGGCCATTGAAATAGGCAGGGGTGGCTTGTTTCTAGGAGACTATCAAGCACTCACCTGTTGCAGTTCTCTGCCAGTTCTTTGCCGAAGTAGATCTCTGTGCTTAAAACTGAGCAATTTTTGGCCCTGTAGTATCATATGCACTCACACTGATTTGAAACAACCCTAAGTATTGTAGCATGTCTTTGACTTCGACCTTTCCAATAAGAGAAATGACTCTTTATGCCACCTTGCAAATCTAGCTCCTAAAGCAATTACACACTGGAAGGGGGCTGCGCAGGAGTGTGTTTGAAAAGAAATGACATTAAACTTTCCATCCGAGAAGAGCACCAGTATATCAATATCCAAATCAAATAACATAAAGCTTCCTTTGTCTGCCAGCTAGGAATAAGAATGCATTATACCTCTAATATGATTTTTGCAGTGTTTCTAATATGATGAGGTTTAAATTAAAATAAATATGACTGCATGCTTTTGAAGAGCTAATCAGGCTGAAACATTCTGGCCAAACTGGTGTAGCACAAGAAAATAAATGTGTATTTATCTAGGACTTAAGCATAGCTATTGTGCAGGATATGTGATGGGAAAAAAATAGCATGGTGAAACACTTGAGCTGTTCCTTGGTGTGCTCAATGAGAGTCAGCATTAGGAAAATTATTTGAATGTGGTCTCGATGACAGCACTATGGTCCTGCTAATTAATTAGCTCAAGTCATATTGATCTCATTGGTATTTAATCAATTCTTCCCCCTGCCCCATATGATTTTTTTTTTTGAGAAGGTACTTCTTTGTCTGCACTATTCCAGTTCCAGCAAACTGGCGCCACAAAAACTAATTGTAATGACAAAACTCCACTTGTCTACCAGGACCTTAAGTACCTTTTTTTTTTAAGTCCTTTCTCCTCTTATTTTTTTCCCTCCCCTAACTAAACTTTACCTCAGGAAATCCTTAGTCCCTTGTCAGTCTTGACTCACTGACTTCTGTTTGCAAATTATGTGTGATTAGACCTATCCTGATTTGAAATTCTTCTAAGACTTTCTCACCTGGAATTTCATCAAACCACAGCTCATGGACTCAAAACAATTCTGCAAAGTCCCAAATTCTCAGAAGTACTTTCTGAAAAATACTTTTTGTAAAAAGCATGTTCCTGCTGGCTTCCTGATGATGATCACAGATCTCTCTCTCTTTGAAGGACTGATACTGGTACACTTTTTTTAAAGCACATCTTTTAGGAGAGTTCTAAAATACCATTTGCTAAAGGACTGTATTTCAAAAGCTCAGATTCCTACAGCACTGAATGCTGGAAAGGGACAAGACTGGCTTTGAGTAAATTTTGCGTAAAGATGTTGCTCAGGGAATATGGAAGTAGAATTAGCAGGGATTTCTGACTAACAGCCAGGGCACAACTTGAAAGTACCTAACTCTGGTGCCCATTTGTTCATTAAATGTTCATTAAATATTCAAACTGTCATCGGAGGCTCCTTTGGAAGGAATTCACTGTAAATTCATTGTAAATGTTGTTGCCTCCAACGTGGGTTTGTACAGCTAAGCAAGTGACACTGTTCTCGTGATAGTGAAAGAAGAAGTATTCAATAAGCAGTGGCCTCAATCTAAAGCGTGCACTTTTTCCTTTTGTCAGAGGAATGATATCTTAAATTCTGTAGGCTCCATCATAACCAAACCAAAATGCATATACTGAAGGCATCTAAAAGTCAGGAAGGACAAATCTCACCTGAGTTTATGTGAAGTTTATTTGCGATGAAGCTGTTGACTCTGAATTCAGTGTGGAGACACTTCGGGTTTTGGTTCTTCAGTTCCTTGGATTAATTCCAATTGTATGAGCTAAACTGGCATCTCTCACATGAGTGAAAGGCCTGAAGGATTACACAGGACTTTGGCATCTTGAAAAAAAGGGCTATTTTTTTTTTCCTTTTTGGGTATTTTAACTTAAGATGCCTCTGCAATTCCAGGCTCTGCATTCAAGATCTGATATTGGCCATAATTCCCCCCTCCCATTTAGTAAGTTCTGGGAGGACCAGTGAGAACAAGAAAACTCTCTCTTCTGAAAGATGCCCATGCAGATAAAAGATGGAATTTCACAAGTGAACACTCACCATTCTCATGGTACTGGGTAGCAAACTTCCTTAGAAAACATTTGGTGTTTTAGCTTTCATTATAAATAAAGTTAATAGGGTAAGTGCTGTCACAGGGTCAGCTATTCTCATTTTGAAATCCAGCCTGTCTGCAGTTTAACATTTATTTTCTTTAAATACCATGTTTGGGAACCTACAACCCACAATAACAATCTGGCCCATTACCTTTAATTATTGAGAATGCAAGTGTTTAATTACAAGTACTGATACAACTGGCCTAGATAATTCTGAAATGAACACACAGGAGAAAAAATAATCTCCCTGCATAAATCACACTTGGAGTCTGTCTATGTTTTGTGCAGGTGATTCCAGCCTCTGCTCAGCCTGTGTTCACGAAAACAACGTTTACAGCAGAATATTTCAGATTTTGTACAGAAACGAAGAGATCATTCTTAATGAATCAATGAACTTCCGAGTGCACCTGCTTCTGGATGGCGAAAGGGTGAGTTATGTTGTATAAAATATGCATATGAGGTATGTGCATAAAATACAGGAGGGCTGGGATTCCTCTTACCCAACTTTAGGTATCCATTGCACAGATATCTCCATTTGAGATGTTATCATGCTGTTCCTGTGGAATCACAGGTCTCACCAATGTAGCTGGTGAAGGTAAAAACATGATTTATCTGACCAAATACCAGCATCTGCATCAGAAGGAGATCGACTGTCCTGTACCAGTCATTACGTATGCTGACAAGGTGCCTGGGTTGATTTATTAATTTATAAATACTCACACTATAAACATCTGCATTTGGTCAGATAGACCCTCTGCACTGTGCCTGTTATGAAGTGTAGTCTACACCTTGGCTTTCCAGTGAAATGAGATGTTGACATACACTGGTAAATCAGTATAGCAGAAACTCAAGTGTATGAATCATAATTTGTCATTTGTGCACTAGGTCACCCACTCTACATATCTGTGTATCTCAAACTTACCTGAGAAAACCAGGAATCTTCTGCATCTTGCTGGGACCAGCTTCTACTCTTACCACCTGTTACTGCTATCTCCTGCTCTTTCTCTCTCCTTATGAGCGGTTTTTGCTGCAGCAATGACAATACTGTGACCAAGATACCCAGTCTCTTTCCATTAGTCAGAGGTCTTGTCACCGTTTGCCTTAATGCTCCTGATTGCAGGAGTGCACGGCAGAGTTGCTGTATCTTACCCTCCCTATAGTCCACATACAACACCTTTGCTTTGCATCATGTCTCAGCTAGAATGGGTACATACTGAGATCCTTTTCCCCATTAGGCATCCACTCCTTCAGCCCACATGAGCACCCACTCAAGGGAAGGACATAATCTGAACCACCCACCTTGTAGGCCACCTTTGGTTTACTCTTACTATGAAACTATTGTCTTCCAGTGATAACTCCTGTTCCTAGGAGTTACGAGAGAGAAACAATCTTAGAGTACAGAAAGTTATGTTTTATTGGACTCCTAAACAGAAAGGAAAGTGTCATAGTAGAATGGCACTTGGGCCTGGCTCAATGTGTCATTGCTATGCTTTGCCAGTGCAAGGAGTGGTACTGAATATATTTTATTAGTACATGCTCTCAGTGATAATAAGAGACACATAACATCTGCTGCTTTTGCAAAATCAACATATCATTAAAAATAGGTCCTTTAAGTTATGCAGCCAGTGTGAATCAAATGCTGTGTGTTGAACTTGGGACTGGAGACGCTCACCTGTCCTTCTTTGTATAACTTTGTATCTGAGCATGAAGACACTTAAAATTTCTAGTTTGTCCTATTTCAACTTATATATACTTAGATACAGATCAAGTTAAGGCATCTGGAGAACATAATTTAAGCTTATTTCACATGCTTCCTTTTCCCTCCCACTTTTTTATTAGTCTTTTAGTTTGCTTTGGTTGTTTCTTTTTTTTAACACAGCGTCATCAATATATCCCTGCCTAGAACTGTTATTTTGTTCTTAGATGAAAAATTACTAAATGCAAATTTAGTAATATTTGTTAGGAAAATGTTCCAACATGCCTAATTCAATATTTATTGTATCCTTCCTCAGTGGAACATCTCTGATTAAAAGTCCATCCCCTTAAATTATAGCAGTTTCTGCTATGTTGAGCAGGGATGATTTCTGGTGATTTTTGCATTAATATTCAGGAAAGTTGTGCACCTCACAAAATGAAAAGTAAAAAATCCCACAAGATTCCTCACAGCCAAAACTCATTCGGACTCTTGATGTGCTGTGTGCACCACACTTGTCTCTTCATAGGAGGTCCCTTGGAAGAAGGACAGCTGCCCAATTCTGTACTTACAGAATGGTTTTGCACAGATTATTTGTGCAAATATTACCTCCATCATCTCTGTCTGATGAAGTTTCTCTGCATTTTCACTGGTATAGAATAAGAAAATAAACAAGTCTGTTGGTCCTAGATGAGCTGCTAAAGAATCAAACACAAAAAATAAAGGTCTGTAAAACTTTTTGCAAGTTGAACAGATTAGCACAATTCACTTCTACTTAATGCTTCCAGCCTCTTTTTGTCTGCTTTGTTGTCTTGCCCTCCACAACTTTGACAAGTTTGATATAATATGAGAGAGACAAGTGTGCCACTCCACTGGGCACCATGCTCAGAAGAAACCTAATCTGCCCGCAACTATTGATTGGAGGATCCTTTTCCATCTGTCACATGATCTCATCTGCTGGATGTGATCCTTGCAGTATGTTGTTGGCAAAACACCTAGAGATATGTAAAGTGTGTTAAATATTATCTCTGTTCAAAAACTTTTAAACTTATTTAACACATAACAGATGAGAGTCTTTTCTGTGCTATGGGGAGTTTTTTTAGCTGAGGGTGAAGGATCCGTTCACTACTTTTTCTGTCAATGGAAGTTATGATAAACAGACAAAAATGTTTGAGTAATGGAAGTATTTGGTTCATATGCTCCTTAAAGTTTCAGCTGCCAGAGCTGGAATTATGGAATATTATAACAAGGGAGCAGTATGCTTTCTCCTCATGGTGCTAGAGTGGTGGTGTTGATGAGATAGGTTGCTGAGATAGGCTCCAAACAAAATAAAATGAACAACAAACCCGAATGTGCATCAGATTAGATTATTGGCTACTATTTGCTACTTTTATTTTCTTTATTTCCCCTCCTCTTGCGTAACCCTAGGTAAGCTTAAATTTAGAAATACATCTTTTTTGTCTGGCACTAAATGGAAGAAACCTCAATCAACCACCTAGAAGTGGCACTGAACATACCTTTCACCATACAAATAGCACTTTAAAACTCTCTGGTTTTTAAAGTGCCTATTTCTATGTTATCCCAGAGTGCAGCATTCTTTGGATTCATAAGAAACAGTGTTGCAGGGCTGAGGCAGCCTTTAGTGTGACAAAGAAGTCTAATTTATTTTCATAAGCTTTTGCTTTCATTCCTATTAAAGAAAGAACTCTGTCTCTTTCATCAAGCAATAAAAACAGTAACTTCTATGTCTCCTTGCTTGCTGGCTCCATTCAGGGACAATGCAGTATCAGGGAGAGGAGAGAGTGAGGCAAGCTGAGATATCACAGTATATTATATTTTGTACTTTCCAGAGAAATTTAAGTGAAATGGGATATCCAGATCATTTAGTCTGACATTCTGGCTGATTGTTTAAATGTTATGGAAGTACATCACAAGAATGCTGGAAACTTAATTTACAAGTATTTTCACAGCTCTTAAAAGCTAAACCAAAGATATAAATGTAAAGCTGATAAATAAGAATGAAAAACTTAAATTATGCACTTGATTCCAGGCTGATTAAAAAAAAAAAAAGTCGAAGTGCCTTGCCTTGTATATACATCTTGTATATATAATATACCTGTATATGACTTGTATAAAAAAACTTTTTTCATATACAAATATTTTCTATAGTATAGATTCAGAAAACGGTTAAATGAAACACATTTACCTGTTGGTGCAACCCTTTGTCAAGAGAAGCAGAGGTTAGAAAACAGCTTGGACTCTGGACAGCACCTTCTGGAAAATTGTGTGTGCTCACAGATGAATATGGGGGTTTTTTTGCACAAGCTATGAGGCCCAAGGTGGGAGCACTGGAGGAATGTAGGCACACCCCAGCAGCAGAGACCAGGATACTGAATTTGCAGACTTAACTTTCCACAAGACACAAGATGGTGTTACAATAAAATGCAGAGTAATTTTAAGCTGACGCAAACAATGAAGGATTAATCAAATGAGAAATGACAGAATTAATTTCAGCCTTGTTTGATTTTAGGGGGGAAAAAAAACCCAGCAAACTGAAATGCATGTAGAATTTCAAAGAAAGCTTTCAAAATTTCTGTTCAAAACTGTATTTACTTATTTTATTTTTGACTGGAGAGAAGATCAACATGTGAAATGCAATAATATTTCCCAAAGGTCAGAGGTTCTGAATTTCTCTTGTTTAAGAGTATTGAATATTAAAGAACAGAATAATATTCCTTGTTTAGTATAAACATATTTCCACAAACACAGACTTTTATTTTCTCTTTCACAAGTTGTGATTTTAATCACTAACAGAGCTGAGAGGTCAAGGAACTTTGTAAAAAACACTGGAAGACCCTTCACAGAGTATCTGTGAGGGCACTGCTTGGCTTAGCCACTCAAACATTAATTATATTCCAGAGAAATTTTTCAGGCTAATTTCTTAAGAAGGTTTGTGGGAAAATTTCTTTTTTTTCTTCAAGAGAAAAAAATAAATTAAAAAGATAACCTGATAGTCTATCAAACCTTTGGAAAATTATACAGTTTGCAAATGATAACTGTGGAAACCACTATAATAGTCCCAGTAGTGATAAAATAAGCAACCAATATTTCATTTAAGGACAATATTATTTCATACATGGGACTGAGGTATGATAGGAATTTCAGTCCTTCTTCTGTATGAGCTATGGAAAAGCCATTTTATTTTTTCCTATGTAAAGGATCTTATGTACCTGTGGCTCTAATAAGTGAAAAAATAAAACACGGGATATTCCAGCAGGTATCAAAGCTGTATAGTAACTTGTGTCATCTAATTTCTGTATCTAATTCTGTTCTGTCTTAACCTGCACATAAGCCTTTTAATAATATTTTCTCATGAAGGGTCCACTTCTGAAAAGTGATTTTTGAACAAACATCTTAAAATTTGCACCTCCAGAGTACAAAGGTAAACATTTAATCTCTGTGATGAGAACTGTGATTCGATTTTATGTGGGTTTTTGCACTATTATAAGCAGTCTGATTTCAATACATTTTGGTATTAAAAGTATCATATACTTGCACCATAATGCATGACCCCATGCAGTGATGAATCTCTCTTCATCTCTCAGACATCTGCTCATTGCCTCGAGGTGTTTTGAGCTGGTGTCAGTAGCTATTGAACTTGTTTTAAACACAGACTCAGATTTCAGTGACAGTTGCAGGTGCACTGCAGTATTAGGCACAGACCCAAAATTTCATCTGTTGGAGGGTGAGGTTTGCTTTGTCTGGAGCATTATACTTGAGTTGAATTCCTAGTTTAAATTCAGTCTGTAGCTTCAATAATGATTATTTCCTTTGCAACTGCCAGCAACTGTGATTTTTAGTGACAACAACTCATTAAAACAGAAAAGAGCCTTTTTTTCTGAAAGACATATCTCCAGGTGTTTTGAGACAAACACAAAATTGCAAGCACATTTTCAGTAAATAGAAGACAGAATATTGTCCTCACAGCTCTGTGCCTATGGCCATGCTAGAAGAAATACCATAATACTTCATAAGCGTTTAAATTTTACATCTTTCATAATTTGGTCAAAGTACAATCAATCCTTGACTCTCAATTTTCTTGCTTCAACAGAAAAGGTACACTGTAGATGGTGTTTCACCTTTGGAAAAGCTAGCTAAATGTGGATTATGTTATATATTTTATTAATCCTACCTGTCAGAGCAGGCGAGATGTCTCTGGCATTGCCTGCAGTGGTTTTTTGGTATAGTCTGTTATTAAGAAGGTGCTAATCAGCTTGAGAAGGTAGAATTCATCTTGCCTAATTTAAGCCATCTAAAATTCAAGTGTATCTAGACCAAGTTATTTCTGCAGGCTCTATCTGTTGTCAAAGGAAAGAGACAGGCACAAACAGAAATCAATTGTTCTTTACCAACGTGTACCTCAGCGTGGGTCAGCTCACTGTATGCATCTGCTTGTTGATTTCCACTGACAAAAGAAAATACCTAGATGTCTCATCACCTTTTTTGCGGTAAAAATTTGGTACAAAGAAGTCGTATTTATGAAATTCTGTCCCCAGTGAAGAACTGTACTTTTCCACCTGCGTTCCTGTGCGTCTCCTGTTGTACTCTGGTATACAGTAAAGGATGCTTACACTCATAGAAGGTGACTATTTAAGTAATAAAATTAGTCATTTTTTGTTCATGTTTCCGTTTAGGTTGATTGAAAAAAACCCTAATGCTACTAAACTTACATTACTCGGGAAGAAAAGACATTTCAAAGGAGTGAAGTGCTGGGCAGCTTAATCCTTTTTCCATTCTAATTTATTTATTTTTCTCAATTATGGTTTCTTTATCTGTGCCAAGCTGGGATTTTTTAATCCAATGTAGTTCTTTATAGGTGAAGGTAACAAACTGACAGCTCCCTTCATGTACTGTTTAAGAATATCCAATTAAATTATTTTATTGACATTAAAAGAAGGGTAATCTTGCTGGTGAGACCTGTTAGAAGAAGATACCAGTGATTCAGTTCATGATCACATATGATATCTTCAGTGTTTTTGGCGAGCCAAATCCTACTATGTATAAACATGCCCAGCACCCTATGACAAAGTGAACAGCTAAACTTCAATTAATTGAAGCTTTAAAAATAGCAAAAACCCTTGAATTTTGCAAACAAAACAGTCTAGATGAGGATCAATGACAACCTTCCTCCATGAATCTGTCAAGGGCCAGACAGAGTGTCTGGGAGGCAGGAAAGCCTCAGTTTGCTGAGAAACAAACTAAAAGGCTAATGATGAGAGATCAGAAACTGTCAGAATTATTTGCACCATTTCTGATCATTTTAAGCTGTAAACTTTGAACCTTGCTTTAGATACAGGTAGGTAACCAGAAGGATTCATGACTATTTCTCAACAAAGAAAACCTAGTTCCTGTTTTTATCCAGCTGTCAAGATAACCCAGGTGGTATCTGCTACCTGGGAGCACGTAACATCTCTGACTGCTCTGGTTCCCTTTGACTCCCTCAGGAATTATGTCAAGTTGCCATCACATTTGGTCCTTCAGCTACTGTGGTTGAGTGCTGCTGTTGCTGCATATTTTTACCTTTGCTTTTATCAGACAAACCCATCCACCTTCGTCTTCAATGTCATGGGTGTCAACTTATGAAGGTAACCTTGCCTTTCTCTTTTTGTAGGTGGAAGATGCATTGAGTGAGGCAGATTTTCAGCTGAAGTTGGACCTGCACTTTACTGATAGCGAACAACAGTAAGTGCTGTTTTAGAGCTCAATTGATAATGCAGAGGCTTGTTCAATTGGGAAATTACTTTGATGAAGTGAGAGTCCTTTAGAAAAAGGGATAGCTTTGGTAAGGTTTTATCTCGGTATTGGTGTTTCTGTTTCTCCTCTCTGTATTTGAACTGTGTTGTATCATGCTCCTTTTTAAAGGAACAGATTTTTCTTAAGTGTGAGTTTTTAAACAGTGTTAAGAGTTGCTTTATCTCTGCTACTGTAAAAGTCAAAGGGAATATAATCACTGACCTCCATCTGAGCAGAGGCTGTAGGTTCAGGAATTCATTTAACTCAGGAGGAAACAATGTATTTTCCAGCTCGAAAAACGAACATGCTAAGCTCTTTTCTTGTATTAAGAACCAAAGCTGTCTCTATATTTTAGGAGAAAAGAGTCCTCCCATTGAATTTGATTTCTTCCAACTGTTTTGGATTCCATAAACTTAGGTGAAGTGGGAGTAGCATCCCATCCTGAGACCATTTCTGATAGCAGAAATCATGATCCCAGATGTCATTCAGACTCACTGAATCACAGAAAATGCCTCCAAGTGCTTCAGCAACATTTATAGGGTTTGAGAGGAGTTGCAAAGGAATCATCTGAGCTGTGTTTCATTCCAAGTCTGTCCCCATGTGATTTCATTCATACTCATAGATATGAATAATGTAAACAAATTTCAAGAACGTTTCCTTTAACTTCAAGATACAAAAATTGAAAACTTCTTGTCTCAGGCAGGTGGGACTGGACCATCAGTCATCAACTGTGACGGTGGTGGGTTTAGAAGAGGAAAAAAATCCATTAAGTGGTAGCCAAGGCTAAAATGAACTGTAACATTCAAGTTCTGAAATTGTGCTTTAACACATACATTTAATTTCTGTTGCCATCTGAGTGATTAATCTTATTTACTATAAACAAAAGCAGTGATTTTTAGAAAAGAATATTCCGCAAGTCTCATTGAAACACTTCTTGGGACTAACTATGTGCCATACTCAACCATCTCATCATAGATTTTCTTAGCTCTGGGAAACAACTAGCTTCAGAAAGGTCTTTAATGCTGTAAAAAAAAGGTGTTCTTTAGAAATGAGTTTCAATTGCATTGGGAGGATGTGGTTAGGAATGTTGAAAGTTTACATCTCAGTATCCTGCCCTATAGGTAACTCAACTGTCATGTGGTTATCTGTGCACTAGGATAGTTATTCTGGAATAGTTATAATCATACTTTAAATTAAAGTCTTAGCTTTTATTTACTGAAAAAAAGAGAAGCTAGTCCATTTTTTACTGTTTCTCTGCAGTTACTTCACTTACTCTTTGGTTTGGCCTCTTGCAAATATTTTTTTTCAGATCATCTATCTGGAAAGGTTCTCTGAATATTTCCAGCTCTGTCTGACACCAGGCTGTTTCTAACTCTCACAGATTGCCTGAACTGATTGTTGCACTGAAAATCACAAGTAGTGAGCTGTCCTGGCTATGAACACTCAAACAAACTGAGCAGTTCGCTAAATGCATTTCCTTCTGCTGCTTAGTTGTTGATGTCCACAGAACTAGTGCATAGGTGGACATCAAAGATAATCACCAGAGGAAAATGGAATTGCATCACATTTATTTTTCTTTTATATAGTATATTTTTTAAATATATCTACATCTGTTATTTATCCTTTATTTTTGTATGTGTGTATATATATGTATATATACCACACAAGTTACTCTTCAGTTACATAAAACCTTATGAAGCTGGGAAATTATAAAAATGCACCTTAAGCCATCTCTGAATCTGCTGCCATGTTGCAGGCTGTGACAACTCAAACTTTCCCTAACCCTTGTTAAACCCCTTTCTCTTCTAGGCTGAGGGATGTTCCAGCAATCCCCATGATCAGCAGCCGCACACTGTGTCTTCACTTCCAACCTCGGAGAGGTCTGCACCACCATGTCCCTGTCATGTTTGACTACTTCCACCTGTCAGTGATATCCGTCACGGTGCATGCATCACTAGTAGCATTACACCAGCCTCTGATCAGGTAAAGGACAAAGAAATGCCTGTTGAACAACAGAGGAGATTTCTTTTCTGAGGTTTTTTTGCTTATTGTATAAGAGAAGTAGAGAGGATAATTTAATTTCAGGTTTTTTGGTCCTGGGCTAAGATTCTAGAGATTAGAGTTTAGAGCCAGCCTCTGACACAGGCTCCTTGCCTTGGCACGACACTAAGGGTCTGATCAAAAACTAGCAAAATCTTTGGGAAGAGGTTCAGAAATTTTAATTAGTCTTGATCTCTGTATTCCCCATCTGTAACATGAGCAAAGTGAAAATTCTCTTCTCCTTGGCTGTTTTTCCTCTTCAGTCTAAAACCAACTAAGAGCATTGACATTTTTTCCCGTTATTTTGTAAAGCATTTATGACAGTTGGACTCTAATCTTGTCTGTGGCCTCTGTGCATTAGCATAATTCATAACATGGGTTGAAGGATGCATGAGTCAGTACTGGATAAGGCTCTGTTGATTTTTTCCTTTACAGCAATATCTGATTTAACCGTGCAGCAGTATAATACTAGCTGGCGTGGGGTCTAGGTGTGATTTATGTTATCTGATTTGTAATGACAAGAAAATAATTCAGAACTCCTTCAAATAGAGCAGTGCTGGAGGTCAGTATCTTCTAATATTTAGAGCAGGCGAGGGGAAGCAAAGGTCTTTCTGGAAATTTACTTTGTGTCCAATCTTGTCATCATGCAAGATAAAGAATTCTGAGAGGGAGAGAGCTCCTTTGGTCCTGAAGCAAAATGCAGTGTTCAGGGTTGTTCACCTTCCTTTACTCCAGCAAGGCCTTGCTGTTTACTGATTGACCAGGAGACTCCTAAGTTTTTCCAATATTGTGCAAAAAGCACTGTGTCAGAAAGAAAAGATGAACCCGTAGGCTCTTTTTTTTCTCAGGTTTTGTGTTTTGACTTAGTACCTCTTGGCTTCAGTTCTCCACTTGAATAAAGGCATCACTTGTACATACAATGAGTTAAGACTGTAAGGGGTTGAGTTGTGGCACTGATGTGAGTCACACTGGTAGATCTGACTGACATATCTGTCTTCTGCTACTGAGTTATAGGTAGCAGCTGCATCTGTCTTCTGCTCTGTGTTGACTTTTTGAATTGTGAATTATATTGTCACAGACTACTTCTGACCAGACAATTTTGCTCAGATAATTTGCCCGTTGTTCTACTATATAAAAGGATGAAAGAACAATAGTTATCAGGCTTAATGACTGTTTTCAGTGCTTTGTTATCCTTTAATGAATGGGGCTGCAGAGACTTGTTACTGTTATTAGGCATAAATTGCATGATGAGCAACTGTTCCACAGTCCGATTATTATAGCTTTTAAAATATTATTTTCTGGACATTTATGAAGTAGACAATATTTTTACTCTAATACAGTGGAATGAACATTTTTGACGACACAACATTGTGTCTAATTTGCTTAAGCCTGTAAAATAATTTTAAAATGTGATACTGAGGATTTTTCTTCTTCTTGATAAATATTCAAAACCTGAGAAGTTTTTATATTATACATTCTCTAAATATAAATCTGGGTGAAGACATTGGTGTAAAATAAATGCCAGTTACAAGTATTTTGAAACAAAACCAGATAACTAAATCTTACTTGTTTTTCTCACAGCTCAGATCTTTCCTGCTTATCACTTATCATTGAAATATACTACGAACATTGAAAAAATAGGTTTAATTGTAAAATCAGATTTTATTTTTGTAGCATAATAGAACATGAATGACTGGAAAGCCTTTTAAACATCAGACAGGTACAATGTCTGGGAAAAATATCCATGCAGTATTTCACTGTGTTTTAGTTTGCTACCTTGAACTGTCCCGTGATAGTATGTACTTTACATGTATATACGTATTATTTCTACACTTATGTACACACTTAAATGTAAAACAACAGCAGTTCTCGACCTACCCTGAAAAAAAGATCACCGATTATGTAAAATTGAAGTTCACTGCTGTCCTGAATTTGTCCCGGAAAACAACTTTGCCTGAAGCACAGCGATTTGCTCACATATGCCCTGTGGGCTCAGCTTTTCATATTTTTTAGCTCTGTTGGCAAATTAGATATTCTTCCCCAAAGTTCTTCTCTGTTGCCTGTATTTAAGCAGTGAAAACAGTAGGGAAGCCAGCAAGACCAATTCAGGTCTTTTCCTGCAGGGTATCATACACCCACAAATAGCTCCTGTTGGCCCAACCTTGCTAGGGTGCCTCCATTACCTCCTGTTTTTTGACAAGTGAACATTTTGATATTGATGGTTCTTCTCATTAATAATTCTCATGTAATAAATATTACATTAGTTTTGATACTTTGAACCTCTCACCTCTTACCAAGATGAGAATGAGTGGAAATTCATGTTTCTGGGATCCTTTGAAGGATTCTGGATGGAAATTTTGTGATTCAGCTTTTCTAAATAGCATAACGCACAGCTTTTTAGTGGGGTCCCAGTTCATGGAAGCTGCTAATGGCTTTTATGCATTTACCAAGGAGGTGAGAGGCTAGGCAGCAAGGTGATGAAACAGATTTGAGGTCAACTTCAACAACTTAACTCCCATCTTGTTACCTCTACAACAATCGTATTTGCTCTGGATGTGGGATGCATGGAGTCTGTACCAAATGAAGCACTGCTATCAGACTTTTGGGAAGTGAGAGAAATAGAGGAGACTCTAAAGCAGGGCTTGGCCTTCACAGCTCTCCTAACATCACAGAAATGATTGTTCTTTTTGTAAAGTAAAGGGCTTGCACCTGGTGACCTTGTTTTACCCAGGATGTAAGAAGATGATCCCCAAAAGTCTGTCTAAAGATAAACTGAGAAAGTAAACAATATTCAGGTTTGAGAGTACTCCGATGCTGAATGTACTGGCCTCCATGAACTGCTTAAATAACTTTTTTGTTCTCCTGCCTTAGATCGAGAGGCTAAATGTGAGCAGAGAGTTGCAGGGGAAAGGTGAGAGGGAGTTAGGGCTTTTGGACTGCAGTTTTCTGTTTTGTGTAGGTCAGTTTGGTTTTTGGCCTGAGGCGCTGACTTCCCCCTTAGCTCCCTGTCACTGGCTCCTCAACTGGTCCAGTCTGTAAGAGGAACCAGCAGTCATTAGCCCAGCATCAGCTGTTAGAAAAGGTGCTTTTCTCCAGCATAGTTCAGACTTTTCTGCCTTTCCCAAAGGGATACATCCGTGTCTGTGGTGTACAAGTCTACTTAGTCTCAGGCATGCTGCGAGCCCAGTGGCTTTCTTATATTGGACTCATTTAGGAAGCAAACAGCAAGAAACATGGTTATCTGCTTAATTAATTCCATAGACCTCTGCACCACTCTTGCCCAAAAGGAGTTAGCATATGCTACTGTTTGTAAGTAAAAACACAACTCATAAATAAACTCTGAAACAAGTACCCAAATACATAGTTTCCCACACACACATCGTTTCCCACACTAAAAACAGTGCCCTATATGTTGTATTTCTTGTTAAGCAGCATGGACAACAGGATCTGGCTGGCATATCTACTACTGAAAGTTCTTCATGTGACTTCCAAGAATTGATACTTTCTTCTCCTGGAAGCTTTCTGGAAGTGCAAGAGCTGTGTTTTGGCACCAGACTGCTACTGTCTGTGCAAACTGGTCTCCCCAAATCTGTGCTTTGTCTAAGGACTGTGCAGAACACAGCTCACTCGATGGCCACAGCATCTGCAGTCTTATTTGGCTCTTGGCCTTCAATCTGAAAAAAAATAATAAAATAAAACCAAACCAACCAAACTGCCAAGGGGGGAAAAAAAGCAAGACTTGCAATTGCTGCAAGATCCTTCATCACAGGCAGCTGGCAAACCTGTTTTCTTTTGTTTGCACAAGAAATGGGTCTAATTTCCTTACCTTTCTGGATTGTCCTCAACTTTTTGTTCTCTTCCCCACTTTCATACATACATCTGTATGAAGAATAAAGTAGATATTTCAGGATTTTACTTGTTAACATTGAATTCTTAATTGCCCACATCCAAATCACTTGTATGAAAAACAAGAAATCTTGGTGGCATCTGAGATGGGGAAATAATATAATACAAATTTTGCAGGTGGAGAAAGCAAGACACAGAGACTGATTTTTTCAGTGCCTTGAGCTTCTTCTGCTCTGGAAAGAGGAAAGAGAATCAAGGGACATGGGGTGTTTTAGCCGTGACCTAGTTCTGCTCTGCTCCACTGCACTGAGGAATCAGGCCAACCCTGGCTGTCCTAGAACAATATAACTTCACTTAAATTCTTTTATTCCTGGGCACCCTCCTGTTCCTCAAAAGCTTGACTGATATATCTGTATGTAATACAAATACTGTACTACCCTGAGCACCTTGAATCTGGGTGCTGACTATGTAGGTCAATTTTTCCATGTTTATAAGTGTAGCTGGCATCTACTTATGGGCAGCTTATATCTGAAACTGCCACAGATGTAATCCTGGGTAGTGAAGTTCACGATTTTTTTCCCCTCTCCATCCTATATGCAAATGAATTAATATCTGTAGAAAGAAAATGGAATATTTTTGCAGTAAAGAGCTATTGCTTCCGTAATTTGTTTATTAAAAGAATATTTTTATATTTTTTCCTCTAAAGTCTCTTACATTATAACTAGATAATTTCTCTTTTGAATACTCTTAGTTATGTATCCACAAAGATAAACCTCTACTTTGACATGCCATTCTCCTGAAAAACTTCTCACATATGAAAAGCCTATTTCTAAGTAAAACTTTCAAAAAAAACTCCAACCTAAAAAGCAAAAAAAAACCCCAAAATAAAAAACTAAATAAATATCACCACATGAATTTACCTGCTTTCAAGTTTTATGGCAACTAAGATTTAGTTCAGGACAAATGAACCAGCATTTTCAAGTAATCAAAATCACTAAACATTTCTAAGCAGATCCCTCACCGACTCTACTTGGGATTTAGGGAGAGGTATCTGTTTCTATTACAAATTATACTTTAATAAATCTTATCAGTTTTACCCAAAAAGCTCAGAACATTTTACAGTCATTGATTATAACCTTAGTGAAATTCCTTGTGTACGAAAAAAATGCATCTAGAGGAGCACAGTTTGTAAATATTCACCAATTATTATCAAAAATAAATAACAGATCATCCACGTACCCTATGGCCACATGCCAGTGGTAATTTGCCAGAAGCTATATTAAATTTTTGAGTTAAAACACTGAGGGAAATCAGGGTTGTGCATTACATCTTCAGAAGTTCCTTCTGAAATACGAACAGTGCTGTCGGTGGAGGATGTGAGGGTTTGATTCTGAGATACATTATTTCTGTGGGACTTATTGTATTTTTCCTTTTTTAAATCAGTAATATTTTATGCATAAGGGACTGAGGGAAAAGTAGGATCCATACGATCTGGCCTAAATAAGATGCAGGTTCATTTCCTGAGCTTCCATTCCTGGATCAGTCACAAGATTACCACAGAATCACAGAATATTAGGAGTTGGAAGGGACCTCGAAAGATCATCCAGTCCAACCCCTGCCAGAGCAGGATCACCCAGACCAGGTCACACAGGAACACGTCCAGGCGGGTTTTGAATGTCTCCAGAGAAGGAGACTCCACAACCTCTCTGGGCAGCCTGGCCCAGGGCTCTGTCACCCTTACAGTAAAGAAGTTTTTCATCATGTTCACACGGAACCTCCTATGCTCCAGCTTGCATTATGATTTCTTGTCATTAGAGGCATGGCGATTGTGTGGTTTTGAGGGGTTTTGGTGGTTTTTGTTTGTTTGTTTTTGGTTTTGTGTGGGGGTTTTTTTGTTTTAGTTTTTTGTTGTTTTTTGTTTGTTTTTTAGTTTAACCATTTCATATAATGCAAGGTAGTTTTTTTTCCCAAGCAAGATTCAGATCCCTGTTATTTTTTTTAGCCCATTCTGCTGAAAACTACAATTCCTAAAGTAATAAAGTTTTGCATACCAAGAAGTCTTAATTTTGAAAAAAAGAGTGAAAAAATAAAACTATTATTTTATTTTGAGGTAGTTTAATCTCAAAAGGAATATTGTGTTTTATTAAACTGGCCTAAAAGATTTATTCTTCATTACGTTAACAACACACCTGAATTAGCATTTATCAAGGCAAATCCATTTCTTATGCTAGCTCACTATAATCTTGTTTATATGTTAGAGAATTGTCCACAGAAGATAAAAAACCAGAGAATTATTATTTAATATTTTGCACCCTACAAGAACTGAGGTGCCACATTCAATTCTCCAACAGCAGGTTCAAAACAAACAGAAAGTGCAGCACATATTACAACGTGCAATTCATTTCAAAAGAAGCCAAAAGTATAAGTCAAAAAGACATGGGCACAAATTCGTAGAAGATAACCGTGACTGCTGAAAATAGTTGCCTGCATGTAACCTCTGAGTCAGAAAGTTCTTACATTTTGTTTGCTGGTATTTTGCAGGCTACACCACAAGAAAAAAAATGAACTTTTTGAGGCAGGTTACTGTAGTATGTGTCCACAGATGTCTGCTGTAAGAACTATGAGACTTCTTTGAAAGATAAAGATGTCTCATGGATAAGGTCATCAGAAGAACAGATTAAAAAAGAAGCAAAAACCCCCTTGTTCCCTTGTTTGTTTCACTGAAAATATTAATAGCTCTGCATACATGTTCTTTCTCCTGGACATGCACGTGACCTCTTTTGACCTTTTTTATCCTGACTCCGTATAAAAGCTGAGGTTAACATACAGGATGAGGATCTAAATGTTATTGAAACAGCACTATTGAATAGAAAGTTCAAATGGACATGTAAGTAGCCAAGGTTCATGATTCATACAAATAAGCATGGTTGCAGGAATAATAGGGAAAATAAATATGGAAAACAAAATCTCATATAACAAATTAACTCATTTCTGCTAATAAGAATTGTGTTCAAGTATTATGTACTTCAGAAAGCATTAGAGGAATCTCAGTAGTTCATAAGCCTTCCAGTTAAACTTTCCCTCAACAGACAGATGACATTTTGGCAGGTTTCCCAAAAAGGGGTTTTGTTTTACAGTGCTATGTGAAATCAATTTCCATAAAACCAAGCGATTAAAATCCCTTCTCTGCTGTAAAAGCAAAATATAAATAAATAAAAAAGCATTAAAAAATGCTTTTCTGTCTCTTAAAACCCTTGAAAGCTTTGCTAATATTCAAATGAGGAGTTTTTCACATGCAGGCAACATTTGTTTAAGCTTCCTTCTGATATCAGAGCAATAATTTTTTATTTCTGCTTCTTGAGCCTTTCCAGCAGACCAGGGCAGACAACATCATCCAATAACAGCTGAAATTATTCAGAGCAGTGATTATCTCTTGGCTGTTTGAAATTGCTTTAGTTTATTTATTTATTTTTATCTTAAACGTTGCATGCAGAAAATACATGGAAAGACTTCATGCTGCTTAGAAGCAGCCAGCTGGAAATTTCTTGAATGACATAAAGTAATACATACAAAAGCAAGGCCAGATATATGCTAAGGTCTTCTATGCCATCCTCCCCCTTATGGGATGTCTTTTTTGTCAGTTTATGAATGCAGGGCGATACATAAAAAAGAGCAGTTCTGACTTGGAGGTCAGGCAGGGATTTGTGATCAACCTGAAACTGGTCCAATTTTGAATTCTGCTTGAGATTCTTTTTCTGATGTTGCACACATCACTGAGTTTCCCTGCACATCAGAACTTCATATGTTATTTGGGTGATAACAAGTACTCCTACACCTCTCTTATGTCTTATATCCTTAGCACAGGTGTCCTTTCTTTTGCTGTGTGTTTCTCTACAGCAGAGAGGACTCTTATCTCTCCTTAAAAACTGAATGAGGTGTAGATATCTGTGAATTATGGCTGATGTGGCCATGTGATACACATCTACGTAAAGGAATAACCTCAGATTGGAACATTTTGGCAGAATGAATGGCACTGCCCTGTACCTTTTAGTTCTGGCACATTATGGTTTTAAAATGTTTTTGTATTCCTCATCTTGAAAACTTTTCTTTCTGTCAAGGAGACCATGTCTCCTGTGTTGAATGTGATTTGAGATGCCTGGATGTGCACCAGATGCCTGTGGATGGTGATAATAAACAGCACTGATCTCAATACCGACCCCTGAGGAACACCTCTTGTCACTGATCTTCTCTTGGACATTAAGCTGGTGTTCGTAGCTCTTTGAGTGTGACCATCCAGCCAATGCCTTATCCACTGAGTGGTCCATCCATCAAGTCCATGCCTATCTAATTTAGAGACAAGGATGTCATGTGGGACATCACCATTTAGACTCAGCAATTAGGCTAAATATATTCACAAGTAGTCTGATTTCTCTCTTGAAATCTTGCTGTAGTTTATGTACAGCATATATTATCACAGGGACTAACAGTGAGGTTTATCTCACCTAACTTCAGTTGTTTATGAGGCAGTCATCTTAGCCTCTCTTTATAGTCAACAATAAGAAATAAGCACTTTGAGGGTGAAATTCATCTGACCTATTTGATATCACTACTTCAGAAAGAGATGACTCATACGCTGGAAATGCCAGTTCCTCTCCAGTGAATATAAAGACAGCCTACATCATTAACTGGGATGTAGACATTTGCTCAGTTTAATCCAGAGTAAGAGCCCTAGCTATGGATCAGGACTCTGGTGGGCTCAATGCTGAGTAAACACCAAACAAGATGTTCCACTCTTAATGGGTTCATGCTGTATAGGAGACATAGATTCAGTCAGAAAGGAACACTGTCAGCAGTGGGAGATAATGATCTCAACACTATAACAACCTAAATTCTATCAGTTTTTTGAGGAAGAATTTGGATAATAGAATCATAGAATGGTTCAGGTTGGAAGGGACCTTAAAGATCATCCAGTTCAACCCCCCCCGCCATGGGCAGGGACACCTCCCACCAGACCAGGTTGCCCAAAGCCCCATCCAAACTGGCCTTGACCACTTCTTGAGAGGGGGCATCCACAACTTTCCTGGGCAACCTGTGCCAGTGTCTCACATTGCACAGGAGCATGGGAGAATACCTCCCAAATGAAAGGACTGCACCCAGTAAAAGAAAATGCAGATTTTGGGCTGAAGTAGTATCATTTTGGTGCTGGAGGCTTATGTCATGGGACACTGAGAAGGAGGAACTCAGCTTCCAACCTGTAATAAAAGATTAGGATGAGCTATAAAGTGTATTGATAGTGAAGAGAGATTGTGCACAATTCAGATAGAAAGGGTGATATAGTTAAAGCCGGAGAGAAAGATGATGTATCAATCAAGATCCAAGCCAATGAGAGTAGTATCTATGTGGATAGATGGGAAGATTGTATTGTTGAGATGTTATGCTGCAGAAAGATCTCTAAGACAGGACTGAGTGAACGATAACACTCAAACCACTAACTGAATGCCAAGAAAGATAACTCCATTCATATAATTTGAGCTAGTGCATATTGGACAATGTTCATTTTGAAAGGGAATTGTGGACTTACAGTGTCAGCTTGAAATAAATAAAAGCAAAACCCACCACCACCAAAACACAAAACTGCAAACATTTTGTAAGGAAGGAAATAGTACTGGTACAACAATGACTTTTTTCGTGGTTTAGGGGTGGGCTGGCCACTAAATCCAGGGCAGACACGCTCTGTTAACACCTCTTCCCTCCCCAGAGGGGAAAAGAGAATAAGGGAGAGAGACTTTATGGGTTAGAAAATAAAACTAACAGATTTAATAAAACAATAATACTAATACTACAAGATAATAATGTAAATAGGAAAATAATGACATATATACAGACATGTACAAATATATATACAAAACCAATATAAAGGCCTCTCCCCCACCCTCCCCCAATGATGATTACATCACCAGAGGCTCTGTGGAGCAGCGCACTGGAAAAGTCCCAGACCAAACTCAGCAGCAGTGGGAGCTGATGCAGGAACACACAAATCAGGATCAGAGGCAGATGAACTAGCAGGGTTCTGCTCAGACTTCAGCCATTGAAGGGGTTGAGATGGAAGGAGGGGACCAAGATGGAAGGGTCGAGACCCTCATGATCCCTTGGCTTTATACTGAGTATGACATATGTGGGATGGAATACCTCGTCAATCGGTTTTGGGTCTGCTCCTCACCGTAGGTGCAGATACGGCACCCATGGTGAGACAGTGGCCTTGTTATTATCACTTGTAGCAGTACACACTGCCTGGAAAAACATGCTGTTGGTTTCAGCAAGTTCAGCCACTTAAAAGAGACTGAGCTGAAAAGTAAAATCACTAAATAGAAAATTAGTTCAATTTAGCTCAAACCAGGACACTCTTGTCAACAATGCTGCTGATTATTTTTCTTCTCAATTTTTCTTCTTTTAGTTTTGCTCGTCCAGGGAAAGGTTCATGGCTTGGTAAAAGCAACCTGGAGATGGGACCAGACCAGTCCAGTATGTCGTTAGAAAATCTAGTGTTTGGAGCTGGCTACTGCAAACCTGCTTCTTCAGAGGTAAGGAGGATGAACAATATTGTCTTCCTTCCGTTTGGTCACACAAAGTGTCCACGAGAACATGCCCTGATACATATTGCTAGTAAAGGGATTTTGTTGGAAGAAGAACCCTTCAAACATTTCTCCATGAACCACCAGGCATCTTGATACACAGTTCCTGGGTGTTCATCTCCCACCTATATGAACCATTTCAGAAAAGTTCAAGATGTATGGACACACTCCTGCTTTCCAATGACACTTGTAAGGCAGGATTCACCTGCGTCTGCCGAAAGGTGAAATTAATTATTTGGTAAATTATCTTTGCTTTCTAGCCTTATATTCAACAACCAGAGGACTTGAGTCAATATAAAGGATGTTGTGAAGGAAGGGTTTGTGTCTAGAGTGTTGAGTATTGTGTGTGTTGATGACAGGGTGTTACGCACATTGCCTTTCTCAAGGTAGATCCTACAGTTAGTGTATGTCTTTGAACTTATTACTCACCACAGGTAAAGAGGAGAGTTCATTGTTCAATTTTTAATACAGAGTTGCTTGTTTGCAAAATAATTATTAATTGGAAGTTTTGGGGCTTGTGGTTGGTTTTTGTTTGGTTTGGTTTTAGATTTATTTTTTTTTAAGTGCTAGCTTTGAAGTGTTTTTTGTCAGCAATGTTTCCTCAGATCTCAACCCAGAATGTTGGAATCATTGACTTGTTAGGAAACCCTGACTCAAGGGTTCTGGTTAACATGCTGCCCTCAACTTCCCTCAACCTTTCTTGTTGAAGCTGTTGTGTTCTGTATAAATGTTAAAAATATGCTAGCCTAGAGCGGCTGGTGCAGAACAACTACCAGGGAATTAACTCGAGCTGAAAGAATGTTTGGCCTGAGGCTGCTATCTGAACCATTGGGTCATTGTATGCTTTTGGCAAACAAACTGACCTCAACCTCTGCTCACTGGTTGACAGTCACATCATATAAATTTAAATAACAGATTTAAGTGTTCATCTTTGCAGACTAATCTCTGTACATCTCTGTGCATCACACAAGGGAGAGGCTTCTTTGGAGACAGATTCCTACTTTTCAGTATCCTCTGGACGAATCTCTACTGTAAGAAGCTAAATGGAAAGGCTAACTCTTCACTCCTATTTTTGCTTTTACTCTAAATGAAAAAATCTTAGTGTGCTGTGATTAGAAAACTTTATTTCCTTCCCAAGTGTTTTACTTATCTGGAAACTCTATTTTCTACCTGTCTCTGTTGACTAATCTTCTTTGATTTTAAGCTTCTTTTATTTTCTTTTTCTT
>NW_010191633.1:0-37638 GCF_000695765.1 Mesitornis unicolor | reverse complement strand
CCCTACATGACAGCCTAATTATTATCCTAACAGGTAACCTATTAAATACCAAAATGAAAGCATTCTGTCATGAACCAGCTTTAGCACTCTGCTACCCTGCAAGTCATCAGAGTGTCACACACCAAATAAACATAAATATAATGCTGCACACTCCACCTCCACATAGTCAGATTTGCATTTGCTTAGCTTCAGAAACCTCTGTAAGTCATGACATCTGTTCTTGGTCTGAGCATTTTAATTTAATGGACTGTGATAGCCTTTTTGCATATGCTATCCATGACATATGATAATGAGCAAAGACTGTTTCTCTTGGGTTAAAGTAAAAAGATAACAGGTCAGAGCTAGAAAAGAAACTGCTGTGGGGGTAAACCTAACTCCAAGTGAGAGCCTTGTGACTAACTGCTGGTTTATGTGGGACTTCATGTCAAGCCATTAAGGATTCAAGGAAGAGGACTAATTTTCTTTCTTACAGTGCTGCAATGCTTTGCACTGGGTCAAGTTTACTTCCCTTTACAAATTTTTAGATTCCATTCCAGTTTGGTTGAATGTGTTTGTTAAATGTACCTTCAGCTGGACTACAGATATGCCCAGGTTTAGGGAACTGTGCAATCACTGTCAATGGGCATGAGAATGGATCCTAACCTTTTAATCAGATGAAAACTGCAGACGTTGCTACTCACTTTACATATACTTTTGGCTGGACCTTGCCTACTGCATGTCCAAATTAGTAACTGCTGAATACCTTAATTCAAGATATACCACACTTTTTTGTTTGTTTGTTTGTTTTTTTGTAAGCTACACTCATTCATGCAACTGGCTAAATCTATGCTAGAACAATTAATGTATCTTGTCTTCCAAGGCAGACAAAGCTTCCTTGGGCAGCAGGACATAGTAAGATGAATTTTAAAGAGACTTCGGTTAGTTCCTTTTTATGTCATAAAATGCTGTGAATCAGTTAATGCTGATCTATTCTGTTTCTTCTTTTGTATTGTTTTGTTTTCATCTCTGCAAAGTTCAGTCTGAATACTTCTGCTTTTTGTGTATATTTCTGTGTTTTCCTTGATCTGAGAAGTCTCCAGGCTTAAGCTCTTAAGATGCACCTCCTGGGCAATTGTCTTCTGTCTGATGTCTTTTCTAGGGAAATGAATCTGATTATTCAGTTCTCTGTAAGACTGCAATCAATTGAGACTTTCCTTATTTGAGGTTAACCTCAAGTCTGAGGCATGCACTAACTCTGCAATTTATTCATTTTCATAGGTTTAGCATAAATTCTATAAAGTCACACAGCAGACTGGATCACAAAAGTAAACTTTGCCCTCACTATAATGTCATCATACTCAGTAGATGGACTAGTGGCATGGTGTGTTGGGTTTATGTGGCAAGTTTTTGGTAGTGGAGGGGCACAGGAGCAAGGGTGGCTTCTGTAAGAAGACACCAAATGCTGCCCACATGTTAGAAAGAGTCAGTTCCAGCCTGCTCCAAGTTGGACTCACTGCTGGCTGAAGCTGAGCCCATCAGCAATGTGGTAGCACACCTGTGATAACGTATTTAAGAAAGTTTTAAAAATGCTGTGTAGCAGCTGTGAGAAAGAAGAGTGAGAAAATGTGAGAGAAACAACTATGGAGGCACCAAGGTCAGTGAAGAAGGAAGAAAGGAGGTGCTCCAGGTGCCAGAGCATAGATTCCCCTTCAGCCTGTGGTGAAGACCATGGTGACACAGGTTGTCCGATTGCAGCCCATGGAGGATGCCACGCTGGAGCAGGTGGCTGTGCCCTGAGGGAAGGTGTTTTTAGATTTGTTCTTATTACTTATTCCACTCTGTTTAATTAGTAATAAATTAAATTAATTTCCCCAAGCCCAGTCTGTTTTGGCTGTGACAGAAATTGGTAAGTGATCTCTCTGTACTTATCTCTACTCATGAGCTTTTCTTTGTATTTTTGTCCCCCTGTGCTGTTGAGGAAGAGGAGTGATACAGCGTCTTGGTGGGCACCTGGCAGCCAGCTGAGGTCAACCCACCACATGGTTTGGACAAGATTTGAACATAGAGCTTCAGTAGAGTAGTGGCTGGATTTACAGTAATGCTAAGCTCTCAGGAAAGCCAGAATTGTACTGAAATCTGATGTTAATACCAAGTCATGTTTTCCAGACATCTCTTTAATGCGTAGTAGAAGATTCTTATCTTGACATATCATTTCTAGGTCTTACATCCCATTTTACTTCTTTCTTCCTCATAAAACATGGGTGCTTCAGAGAGCTAATTTTCTTTATAGGCCCACAGACTGACTGTGGAAGTTCTCATCTAGTTTATTTATACAGTTGATTTCTTTTTTCCTTACTGAAAATGCAGGTGACTGCTTTCATTTCTAAGGAAGGTCTGTAACGATCATCAGCTCCTCTTGTCACTTCCTGAGCTAATCTTCTGCATTTGGGCTGCGGAGGTGGCACTGCTTAATGATAGATCCTGAAGGCTTCTCGTTCTGCGCTTCTGACTTCTCAGTGCGGAGACTAATTAAATGTCAGTGGTTTTAGACTTTACATGTGCATTTTCCCTGCAACTCCCTAAGCGGCTTCTGAACAACACTGACAGTTTCCTCATCTCCTGGCTTAGCAGAGCAGTTATAATAATTAATCCTATTTAAGCCTTGGTGGAGTTTTGGGGTTTTTTGGGGCATTTATTTTGGTGTTTTTTTTTGTTTGGTTTGTTGTTTATTTTTAAATTTTGTTTTGTTTTATTTTTTTTTAAGTGTTCCACTCTCTTCCCAGTCATCTACCCAGCAAACAAGGGTCTTACCTTTATGCATTACTCCTTCCCTCCTTCTCTAGTATTTTCTCTCTATCTATACAACACTTTTCCTCTCAAGCAAAATTAAGACAACAAAGATATTTGTTATTGAAATAAGAAATGTCTGTTTTCAGATAAAGATGAAGGAAGATTGTTTTGTAGAGAGCAATCTACAGAATAAAAAAATGTGTCAGCACTTTCTCAAGCTATAAGGTTATAATCTTTCTCAACCACAACCTATACTCACAGGAGATATATATTACAGTAGATTATCAATGTGTTCAAAATAGGATCATAGCTACTGCAGGCTTGGGAGATCTAGTGGGATGAAACAGGTTCATGAGCTCTGTGTGACTGGCTTCCCTCAGGGAAGCCTGAATTCCCCTTTCAGTCTCCTAAAATGCTTTTCTCTGTGAGGAAGTTCAAAGAGTTGTTTCAGATGTCACAAGGTCTGTACCTGAATGTCACACTGACTTATGCTTTCAACAGTGGTAAGAGCTGGACAGTGAAAAATATCTACAGATCCTACATCTACAATAAGAGAAAATGTTCTTTGCAGAACTGAAAATTGAATGCTCACTTACATTTCAGGAGTTTTATGCCTTACGTTGTACCATACACCTCCTCTGTTTCCACTGTAGTCAGGATGTTTTAATGTCTTTGTAATATTGTACCTCACATGCCTGCTGTGTTATAATCAAGTTGAGTCAATGACATACTGGGGGTTATTAATAAACCGTACTCGCAGTAATCTTATTTTCATTTGGATAGCAGTTGCACTGCAGATAAATTGACTTCTAAGTAATCAGATTGATTAATCATATGACTTCCCATTAATAAGGCACTGGTGTTTGGTAAGTGTTCTTCTTCCATCTAGCATTGATGCAGCTATCCCATGAGACATAAAGTTTATGCCTGGCATAATACAAGAACTAGGAGTGTCATTCAAATAAAATTACACTGATGATAAGAGTTCTTTTCCACAGACAGTTTGTTAATATTTTCATCTTTCAGCAACATACAAAAAATCTAGACTGTCTCAGCCTAACGGCAAAACATTACTCAAACCCACATTTTTCCCACATGGGAGTCACCTGTGTTTTATTGTTTTATTCTGTTTAGTTATGGCTCTTTGGACATGATACTTCACTTTTTCAGCTCTTGAAAAAGGAAAGTTTTACATCAGAGAATAGCCTGAGTAGGATCCATCATGGAAATTGTAGTATGCCTTGAAACCTCAGCTTAGCTGGGACAAGAGGAATATGTAGCTGTGAACTTCATTCCAAGGGAGATGCTTTACAATCAATGCCTGATTATTTCCAAACTTAAGGCATAGTTAATATTCTGATTTTACTAATGTAGAACTTAAGTATGTGAGATAGCTGGTATATATTATTTAACATATAAAGAAAATTAATCCCAGTATTTAAAATAGCTGACCATGAGCCAGTACTGTGCCCTTGTGGCCAAGAAGGCAAATGGCATCCTGGGGTGTATCAGGAGGGGGGTGGTTGTAGGTCGAGAGAGGTTCTCCTCCCCTTCTATTCTGCCCTGGTGAGACCGCATCTGGAATATTGCGTCCAGTTCTGGGCCCTCAGTTCAAGAAGGACAGGGAACTGCTGGAGAGAGTCCAGCGTAGGGCTACAAAGATGATCAAGGGAGTGGAGCATCTCCCTTATGTGGAAAGGGTGAGGGAGCTGGGTCTCTTTAGTCTGCAGAAGAGGAGACTGAGGGGAGACCTCATTCATGTTTATAAATATTTAAAGGGTGAGTGTCACGAGGATGGAGCCAGGCTCTTCTCGGTGACAAACAATGGTAAGACAAGGGGTAATGGGCACAAGCTGGAACACAGGAGGTTCCACTTAAAGTTGAGAAGAAACTTCTTCTCAGTGAGGGTGACAGAGCACTGGAACAGGCTGCCCAGAGAGGTTGTGGAGTCTCCTTCTCTGCAGACATTCAAAACCCGCCTGGACGCCTTCCTGTGTAACCTCATCTGGGTGTTCCTGCTCCGGCAGGGGGATTGGACTGGATGATCTTTTGAGGTCCCTTCCAATCCCTAACGTTCTGTGATTCTGTGTGATTCTGTGATAATGACTCCATATAACTAATCCAGACTGCAGAAGTGTACTTTACATCAGAATTTCAACATGAATTGTTAATTTTACATGGAAATTGATTTATTTTTGGTATCAAACTTATCTGTTTTGGTGTAAGTGTACTGTGGAAAGCATATCTTTCACGTGTTATCACGCTTTTGTAATGGGTAGCTTTAAAAGTACAGGATTCTTTTGGCATCTTGCTTATGCAAATGGTGATTAGATGTGATTGGGACTCCAGCAGATGTCCAATGCATAATTATTCTGAAATAGAAAAAGAGCTGATATACTGTTCTTCATAAGGTATAATGAGAAGTATCTTTAATCAGTATGTTCAGGACACCATTTGTGATAATTACTGATGAAGTCCTTAATCTTCAATTGCCTGAAGATATAATGCTAATCTTTAGAAAGAACTAAATGATTTCCTAGCTGTAGCAGAAAACATAGTAACTAATAATGTGACAATACTGGTTTCACTGGCATATTTAATTTCTGTGGCTCTTGCTTTTTGATCTAGCATATGCATAGCACAGCAAGATAATGATCTGCATTATGGTAGGGTTCAAAACTGAGATTAATTTGGGATTAGGCCTAGCTCATGATACTGAAAAGGCTTTGGAATCTTTTCACTGTAGGTGTTCAATGAAATTGTCATGAAATCATCTGGGGATTCTTGTGAGACTCCAGACAGGATGGTGATGGAGTATCGTTCTGGAGAAGATCCTCAGGAGTTGCTCATATTGGACTGATAATTGATATCTTATGAAAATAAATAAAATTTGCAAAGGAAGTTCCACTTTTCATATCGATTTTTTGTTATTTTTCTGCAATGCCTATTTATTGGAAAGAATCAGACTGCTGCATTCTTTTTACAAACCTCCCTGGCATATTCTCTACAAATCTCCCTGTTTCTCTGCATACTACTACGAAAAAGTAAATCACATCTAGACTTGGATAACTGAAAAGAAGTTTTTTATAGCTAATTTAGAGTAATTGTGAGTGATGTACTGAAGAACTTACTTGGCTGTCATCACCATAATTTCTCACTTTGGTGCTGAAATACGCTGATGTGGTTTGTACAGTCATTCACTTGACTGACATCTTTTCAATTAACGTTTTCCCTTTCTACACATTTCAGCATTGATTTTTTGAGGAAAATTATAGAAGGGGGCTTGAGACAGATGTTTCTTTCTTTCTCCCCTGAAATGGAGTGCACAAGCAACAGGAACAGCATTTCTACTCTTTACTGTAGGAAGTGGACTTGGCTGCTCTCTACCTTTTGATAGAGTGCTCTGTGATTCAGTTTTTCTTTCTTTTCAGTACTTTTCACCAGTAGTACTTTGTTGAAAAATTATCTTCATATGCCCTTAAAGAACATAACAATAATTCCCATTGACTGATGATGAGAGAGTTCTTGAAAGGAGGAAATAATCAACTCTTATAGCTTGGGAGCTGACGGCTTTTCCAACAGAAGCACAGATGCCAACAACAGCACAGTCGAGATCTGTCACCTGGAAGGTCACTCTTTTGCTATTGGCAAGTGTCCCAAATAGCAGCTCGGGGACAGGGAAAGGAGAAAAGAGTCCCTCTTTTTCCAACCACTTTGTCTTGTTTTGTGGAAACAAATCTTCAAGTGACAGCAGAATCCTATACCTCTATTTGAAGCCACCACAGCAGTCATAATGACAGAAGAGTCAGTTTCATAGTTAATATGAATTGTAAGTTTTGGTGCAGTGCTTGAGAGGAACACTTAGAAGCACAGCACCCCTGATAGCAGCTTGTGCACAAACGACTGCCCCTGCCTCCATCATCTCATGAGTTCTCCAAGGATCAGACAAGTTTCAGCAGTCTGGCAAACAGAAAAAAAAAATGGGCTGAGAGAATAGAGATGAGTCCTTGTGTTGTGGTTCTCATAAATGTTGTCAGTCAGAGCTGAATCACATTAGACAAAGGCTTAGCCAGTGTAGATAAAGCATTCCTTGAAACTTCATGGCAAGATAAGAAGAATTTTAGAGGCCCTCCATTACAAGAATAACTTCCCCCAAAATTGAATTTACTTAATCACGTGTTCAGGGTCTGTACTGGAGTGTTTTAATGAGAGGCAAAAAAAATAATTGTTGAGCAGAATTGGGTAATGCTTCAAGGAAGCTCTTTGCATAACTGAAAAAGGTGTGTATTTGGGTGAGACTTTGGGTCTGAAGAGTTATCTAGGGTATGCTAGACACAGTCAAATGCGTATGAACTTACATTGCTTCTTTGATTGGCATAAACCTTGAGAAATAAAGCTTCCAGTCAGTCTGGTTTTACAATAGTGTTTACCTCCGCTGTCCCCAGCTTCAGAGTTTTACTTGAATAGGGCCTGGTGCATTGAAGTCTCTGCACTTAGTCAGTATATTATCCCAGGATAGCTGGATGTGTCATGAAGTGTGAAGAAGCTGCATTATTATTCATCTGTAGCCTCTGGTTTCTAGTAAGTCACATAAGGCAAATAACCTATTCCCATCATTTTTGTTCCTTATCAAGTTCCCATGATGTTCACAAACTCTTTCCATGCACAAAGGAAAGCCATAAAGTCTGTTGAAGACACTATATGTCTGTTCTCTGATGGCCCAAACCAGTCTTTGTCATCCCACAGGTTTTTGATAAGTGTTCAAGCACTCTACAATGTCTCTATTGGAATCAAGAGTACCTGGCACTGGTAGACAGAGTTGGCTGATGAAGCAAGGGTGAAGGCCTGTACAGGACAGAGGGGTACCTCCAAAGCAGGCTTAAGTCCTGCTCCTGAGGGTGCGAAAGCAGTGTTTCTGCTCGATGTACTGTGTCTTTTTTGTAAACAAATACACTTTGACTCTCCAGAGCTGTCAAACTTTTTTTCTCCTCTACTAAACTCAGTATAAGTATTTTATTTAAAACCATAAAATAATGGCCTGCAGAATAAATGGTAAACTACTCATGGCTCATGAAATTTGATTGTCTTTGAGTGTAAATTACTTGAGGGCTAGTATATGAACTATGCATAATACAGGAGGTATCTACTGGGCTGGGAAAATGAACCTGTGAAATTTTAATACTTATGCAAATTTATACAACTCCAGCTATTCAAAAGTTCCCTGTTTTGTTGCAGTACATTATAGCAAATTAATGTAATTGCCTTAAAGTAACATGCTCAGGAAGGTTTCAGATTAGCCATTACTTCTGTTTCAGTGTTATGATAGAAATTGTGTATTTCTGGACTGATAAAAAGGTTTATATATTGTTTTATAATTGACTTTGCAATTTGATATATATTTGCATGTATGTCAAAGAGTCATAAATGATTCATTGCCTGAGAGTGTCATAAGTGAAGACTTCAGGAATGCAGCATAGCAGCATTAGACATTGAGGTGTTTCCTGGCAGCAAAAGCATAGAAAACACATCCCCCTGCATCCAAACCAAACCAGTTATATAGCACCCAGGCCAAAAGGGAGCATTTCTTGTGCAGAACAATTGTGTGCAAGAATTTAGGATGCTGTAATCAGGGCTATAAATTATTATTTTGGGATGTGATTAGCTGAAATAAAGTAATACTTCAGGAAAAAAAAAACCAACAAAAAACAACCAAAACCAACCAACCAAACAAAAACAGATTTTGAAACATTGCTAAGAGAAAAAGCCAATGGATCTCATTTGGTCACTTTGGAAACTTAAATTACCCGAGTGATGGAACTCTCTGAGCCACAAAATTATCCTCAGCAAAATAAATGAGAAACAAAAGGAATTTGATTTGTCTTGCTTTGTTCTACAACAAACCTTGGAGTAGAATCTTGCAAGAGAACTGTTGATTATTCTTCACAGTACAAGAATGGACAAAATTCAGGTAACTTGCAAAATAACATATTTAGGATTTTTTTTAATCCAGTTTTATAGACCATAAGATAGCTGGTATAACACATTGTGAAAGGTGCTTGTTTGAACTTAGTAGAGTTTGCCATGATTTTCATTTACAAAAAGACAGCACTGGCAATTCCTACAGTCCTTGTTCAGAAAGGATGGGAACTGTGAGGGCTGTGGCATAACCCAATATTCGGGCAATCTCAGGAAGATATTTCCTGAAGGCATGCAATTTCTGAGTCTGTCATGGCTTAGGTTTGGGTTTTCTTTTCTTTGTTTACCTCTGTCTCCTCAGTGAGTATTTGATACTTAGCTATGATCGGTTGCAAATCACAAGAATTGTTGAACTTCTGTTCTGAACCAGTTTGATGGAGCATATACAAATCAGCATATTTTTCCCACTTCTTTGTAGAAAAATGAGACATCAATCATTAACCAAGTAGAAAGAGGATGATATGCAAGGACATCTGCAAATAATAATTAAAAAATAATTGTGCTAGCAATAGAGATATGATTTCTTTCCACCTGCATATGACTCATAGGAACCTACTTGGAAACAGTGTGGCTGTGCAACAGACTGAAAGAAACAATAAAATAAAAAATCTGCCTTAGAAATGAAATGTCAGACCACTTGAAAAAAATAAACCCATAAAGGTTGAAGTAATTTGCCACTGCCAAATGACAACTAAATATTTCCTCTTTAGCCATTGTTTGACAATGTTGCTAATGTTTAAATTTACCAAGCTGAGGAAGAGATCAGAAATAGTGTTATGATAGTTTTTATCTCCATTTGTGAAGACAAAGCTAATTAGCCAGCATCCAGCAACTGCTCTGATTACAGAGATCTCCGCAGTGAATTCTGGACAAAGTTTTCAAATAAATAGATTTGGGTGGGCCTGGTTGGTGCCATATCCCTTCTTTCCTATGAGACTCTGTGTGATCAAGAACTAAAATGATCCACTGAGGAGCTATTTTCAGGTAATACCTATAGTGAAACTCATTTCGGAAGCCAAGCTAGTGGGAACAGAATGCCAGGATTCAAAGTGATCTTGGCCACCTGCAGAAGTAGTCAGAAAAGCAAATAGTGCAATTCATAAACATCTTGTTTATAGGCTGGAACGGCAACATATCACAAATCTCAAGAGGCTCATGTTCCTATACTCCTTCTATTAAAATAATTCACAACCTTCTTGGATTCTTGTTGTCCCCATGTCATGTTACAAGATAGTAGATTTGTGTTCCCGAGAGCTAAAAGCAGTGGATCTTGATTAGACCAAAGTCTCTGGCCTTTAGCTTGATAGAAAATATAGACAAATGTTGCAATGAACAGAGATCCTGTTTTGTTTTGGGTGGGTGTGTTTGTTTGGTTGGTTTTTGTTTGGTTGTTTTTTTGTTTAGTTATTTGCTTGGGTTTTTGTGTTTTTGTTTGTTTGGGGTTTTTTATGAGTTTGTTTGGTTTTGTTTTTGTTTTTTTTTTGTCTGGCCATTCTAGGTTCCTCAAGAAAAGGAAATCTCTTTATTTTATACTGCATGATGCTTAAACAACAGTCCTCAGATTTTGCTTGTTACAACGTCAAACCCATAAATGTCTTTTCTGCAAAATGTAAACTGAAATGAGGAAATTTGTGACCTCAGTTAAACAGAACTTGCTTTTTAATAAACTTTTTAGTATCCTTTCTACACTTTTTCCTGCCTGGTTGTTTATATATTCCTTTCTTTGGACAGGAGGATCTTTGAATCTTTCATTTTGCACAGATGTCGAGCACACTCATACCAGTGATATCTGAGAAGCAAATTCTATTTCTACTTGTAAGTCTTACTCCAATCATGAAAGAAGAGATGCAGAAACAGAATACTGCTTCTTGGAGTAACCAGCAATCCATCTCCTTCCATTTTTTATTACACATCTTTCTAATTTCTCCATATATCAGTATCCATGTCCACTTTATCACCAAATTCCTGACTTGCTATCTGTAAGCTCTTTTTTCCTCTGCTCAGTGTATAGGTAATGCTGATACATAGTCAGTAGTCTGCACCAGTAAGCTTAATTTTCAATTCAAATACATTTCTGTAACTCAAGTTACTGCTGTGTAAAACGTGGGTGTGATTTGTGTACCACCAGGGTCATAAGTACCAGAACTTCCTGGCTGATACCTTTTGCTCAACCATTTGAAATGCAGTCTTCAAAGTAAACAATTTTTTCAGGCTTCAGGAACACAAAAAATCCACCCTTTATCTTATGACAACTTGGTGCTCCAGTGTTTGAGGTAGTTAACTCTTCCTCCATATACAGGCATATTTGCAGCTGAGTATAGCTTTATTTTAAGAGAGTAGCAGGATGCAAAGTAGGTGTGCTTTTTAGGCTTAAAATGGCAGCTTCATGTGCTGCTGTCTCAAGGTCTTCACACAGCTCAAGCACAGTTTGTTGGGAAATTTCACTGGGTCTCAGCCAAGTTTTCATTGTCATGATCTGCTGTATAAACAAAGTGAACTTGGTTGCTATAGGTAGACTTTGTAAATGAGACTTCTGAGTTGATCCTGTGCTTAGTGACAGGGTATCAGTCAGTACCCTCTTACTCTGATTCCAGTGATAATACTCCACTTTAAAAATAAGACTCATCAAATGTTTGATCACTGTGATGTTGAATTTTCACACAGTTTCAGTGAAAACTTTGAAAGGGCAAAGTAGGAACCAAATTTAGGGAAGCCCAAATGGAGTAGCAGTGGGAAAAGGGCACTGGGTTATTTCTCAAAATGCAGTGACATACAGAGGATGCACTATCAGCCTAGCTCTCCACTTATATGTTGTAGCCCATTGGTATGCCATTTTCCTAACAAGTAGAAAAGCCCAAATACTTAGGTCAGCGATAGCAAGGGTTGATGCAATCACTGAGTTCAGTCCACCACCTCTGTGCAAAACTGAGAAATAGTTATGTGTTATAGTAGGTTGGAACATATTTTCCATGAAAATTCCTCTCTTCATCCCACTGTTTACTGTTCCCTAGACTAAAAAGTTCTTATGGCATTCTGTGCTATGTTGTACAATTCAGTACGCAGCAATTTATCTAGCTTCACTATGTACAGATGAGTTTAAGGTATATTTTAATTTGTATCTGTAGTGCATTAAGAGGGTATGCAAGGGCTGTTATATTGCTTATGTGACAAGTTTTGACATGTAAAGCCAGAATAATTAGATAATCACTTTTTAAAATGTCTGGAAAAAAAAAGGTGTTCACTCTGAACAAAGAAATACTTTCTTTCTAAGTTGACCTAACAAGTTCTTTTTTCCCAATTTGGGCATTGAACTGTAAAATCAATTATTCCTGTAGCTCTAGTCAAACGTGAACAGAGATCCAAGCCTGAAGTCACTTTCTCTCCGGCAGTGACTGGCAGTTTTTAATAGAGTCTGGCATTTCTAAATAGGAAGCTGTGGTCCTTACTGTTGTTTTTATTTAATAAAGAGCATTTCAGAGTCACCATTTGCCCTGGTCTGTGGATCAGAAAGATCAGAAAGCAACACTGAGCCAAGTAGTTTGGTGTATACAGTATGATAGAAGTTCACTGTGTTTCATAGCATATTGTGCCAAAAAAACTATGAGAAAAATGGCATCTGCAAGAGAATTTAACTGTTTTGTTTGTCATATCCAAACTAGCCCACATGCTCAGGAAAAGTATCTTCAGTTGGCTCCTCTTGCATCAGCCATGGCCATAACCTCCTGCAGGGAACACTGAGGGCAACACAAGATGAGACCTTCACTTCTCTACACACAACTTCCATCCCTACACACCACTTCCATCTTAGTTCTCTCCAGTTCCTGCTTTTTCTCTAAGTTAGGATTTCCAAGCCCAATTTACACCTAGACAAATACATGCTCTGGAGCTGGTTGTCAGCTTCTTGGAGCCAGCAGTTACTGATGGGTGAAGAATCCAAATCACTGTGTCTGACATGATTTTCTTACATATCTATGCAACTTCAGGATGCCCCACAGGTCTCTCCCTCTGCCTGCACCTGAAGAGAGATGCTCAGATGATGTTTCTGACAATTAGTTTTCTCAAATATAAACATGGATATCAGTACTGTCTTATTTATGCTACACTTCAGGTTTTATGAATGACAACCACTATATAGAAAACAGAGCCTGTTAATCTTTGTATGTTGTTTTTATTGTAAAATAAATTAAAAGCTCTGTTACCTCCAAGCCCTAAAATGTCACAGTTCACTAGGAGAAGGCAGTTCCAATCTATATGGATTACTTTCCTTTTTTTTTTTTCCCTAACCATTTGGGTGGAACTTCCCTGCACATCTCTGCATATTCTGCGTCTGAGCTTCTAGTTTAATCTTCCTTCATACAGTCTGTGGAAAGCAATGAGCATTTCTAGGGACCAACACATTATAACATCAATATTGTACAGGGTGATAAACTGAGCTGGACAGGTTTACAGTTACAATATAAAAGTTTTGCTTGATATTAATCTCTCCATTCCTATGTGAGGAATCTGGGATATGTGTTAGAACTCTGATCATTGCAGCTTAGGTAATTAGTTGCAAATGTTTTAAAACAAAACTATTAAGTTAGTTTAAAATACTGGGATGCGTGTATTTATTTATTCATGTTTTTCATATCAGGCAGTACATAGCCTTGATGCAAATACCAAAATTCCTCCACCAACTGCTATGATTACATATCATAAAGCTATCTACATCCCAGGCAGAGCAGCAGTTGTATGTATCTTTCCCTTTTGTTATGTGTAAGAGTGGAATCAAAACTTTTTTGTTACTTTCTGTTGTCCTGAATGCCAATTCCAATGGCACAATTGCATTTTGCCGCTGAACAGATTCTCCTTCTGTATGTGTCAGTGCCTACATACAGGTAGGTGAGACAGAAAAAATAAATGTTAACAAGTGCCCTTTTAAAACTTGACTGGTTTTACGCCTGCTGCCTGCAGCGATGTGAAATAACAAGGCAGTTCTTCAGCTCAGGGGTCCTTGTTTGATCGCAGCAACAGGAGTGGAGTTACTTCCCTTATCTGTGAGCACGCAGCATGGCCTCTCTTTAATCAGAAAGGACAGTGTACTAAGACCCTTTTTGATGTCTTCACTGTGTTGTTTTTTTTAAGAAGTCAGAATTTACCCCATATGTTTGTGCATATTTATAAATAGTAAATTTAATATTACATTTGAAGACCAGATTTGTATATATATTTACATATATATATGTGTCTGCTTCTATCTATGCATTTAAGATGGCCCATTTTTTGCATAAACAGTTATTTTCAGTTTGCAAATCCATTACTGTTTTTTCCCATAAAATAATTATTCAGTTTTGCTGTATCATCCCTTAGTCAAAGGGTATTTCAGTGTGCTTTGTGTTTTCTACAGAGACTCTTAATAACAACAAGATGAAGATATGGACTAATATGTGTCATTTTCATACATATATTCAACAGAGAGAAAGGAAAGCATATGACTGATGATTCAGTACTCATCTTGGAAGAAGTATACCTCCTGTCAGACACCTGCTCTGACTTTCATGAGGCGTCTTCCCCAGTGCTTAATTTACTGCTAAAGAAATGTTTTTATGGCTTTAATTTTCTCTGTGGTGATGTATAACCCTAGAGATCAGCTGGAGGAAATGGAATCTTTTCGCTTCCTATTCATCACCATCAGAATTGTTTGAAGGCTTCCATAGAATACTCTATGCGTGCTTTTACGTGGAGAGCCATGATTGTAGACACTTGTGATGATATATAGGATGTAACTTGACCTCCAGATGCTAGGTCCAGTTTTCAAAGTGATATTGGAAATAGACTTCAGATAAGCTGAGGACATTTCAGAATTTGGCTTAATTTCTATTGAGCAGAACTTAAAAAATTGTAAAAAAAAAAGTCTGGAATAGACCCACAACAAAGCAAAACACCTGTGCATGTAAGAAAGTTTTTTGTTTTCTTGGACCTTTAAATGGTACAACATACTGCTGTCTGAATATGATCCTGATGAAAAAGAAATTTTTAAAAAGCTGGAAGTTTTATTTGAAATGAAAAATCACAATTTTTTATTCTAAGAGTGTCATTTGCAACTTTGGCAGTGTTTTACCAGATTTTTCTCTTAGAAGAACTGTAACGTAAATTAATGTGACCTGTGAAGCATTTTTGCTTGACTAGAATGGTACTTTTAGATGAAATTTTCCTATCAAGTACTTTCTTCATTACTACTTCTTTCTCAGACACTTGTAATTGAGAAACCAACAGCTTGGGTTTTGAACAATAACTTATTGAAACACTGAGACACAACCATTACAGTTTGTGCTGGGATATAGTTAATTTTCCTTTATAGCAGCCTAGGACAGAGTTAATTTTCTTCACAGCAGCTAGTGTGAAACTATTTTTTGGATTTGTGCTGAGAATAAGGTGATAACTGACCACTGTTTTAGTTGTTTCCAAGCAATGCTTACGTTAACCCAAGGTCTTCTGTCAGTTTCTCATACTGTCCCTGTCCTTCTAACTTCGTTTAGAAAGAAGCTGGGAGGAGACACAACCAGAACTGCTGACCCAAACTGACCAAAGAGATATCCCATGCCATTAGACATCCTGTTCAATATATAAGCTGGAGGGAGTTGTCCCGGGGGGCGGCGTGGGGGTTTGCAATCGCTACTCAAGCACTGGCTGGGCATCGTTTGTCAGGTGGTGAACAGTCATATCACTTGTTTTCTCTTGGTCTTGTTCTGTTTTACTATTTTATTGCCTTTGCTATAACTGTAATTTATCATCATTATTATTTTATTTTAACTTTATTTCAATCATCTCATCCCACAAGTTTTCTTATTTTTTCATCTGACTCTTTCCTTTTTCACCATCCCACTGGGAGGGGGTGAGTGAGCGGCTGTGTGGTGCTTAGTTGCTGCCTGAGTTAAACCACGACAGAGCTGACCAGGATAATTCTCTTCTATGTGTTCAGAGGATGGCTTTTCTTCAAGCCTGATGGTTCCTGTTTTGCAAGGGTCTCAAGTCAAATATCTTCTTTCTGTTAATTTTGTACAAAGTGTAAATTTTTGCTAAATCTGACTCTAATATCACATTTTTTTTCTACTGCATTATCATCCCAGTGGTTTTGACAAAGTAACTCTAATACTTAATATAAATGTCAGATTTTATCCTGTATTTATGAAATAGCAACCTATATTTTCTTATGTAACAGCTTTAGTGAGAGGCAAAGCATGTGTAATTTCATATATTGTCAGTGTCTTTCTAACTATTGTACTTTATTGACACTTTGATTAGTGTTACTGGTGTCATGTAAATCAAAGGTAGATAAAATATACCGATTTTCTTTTTCTTTTTTTTTTTTTGAGGTTTGGGTAATGACCCATCATGTCATATAGCAGACTAGTAAGTCAATAAAAGGAAGACAATTTATTAAGTTGCTAGAATATGCATTCAAGTGCATCCTAGTCCAATTTATCTGTTTATCTTACATGTTTGGTTCTAAGTTTCACTTTGTTTAGTGGGACATAATTAATTTTGCCAGTTTTCCATAAATATTTCTCCCATAAGCATGTTGTCTTACTGTTAGTGGATATTAGAGGAATGAGTTTTATGGGAACTGGCTGATGTGTTTGTCACCCATCACTCAAGAAAGTTGTGTGTTCACAAATCTGCTGCTGACAGATGGAGAAAACAGAGATATATTGTTTTTCTGCCAGATAGGATCAAGGTTTGTGTACCATTCCCATTTTATATAGTCTACAATCTTTCTGTTGGACAAATATTTAAAGTCCTTTTTCTTTCTTGGCTGTCCATTTTCACCGTACCTTTAGGCATTTAATGTCTTTAGGTCTTTTTCTTGTCTCTCAAAGAGGGCTAAATTCAGCCATAATTTAGAAGAATTGCTGGGAACACTGGCAGAGTGACACATATACAGGCAGCATGATTGAATATGCAGTGTTTGCTGAGGAAACCAAGCTAAGAAGAAAGTGTGTCACCACAGAATGGTGTCCACAAGTTGGTCAGTATGGACTTTTATGTCTTTGAACTATGGTATAGTTTCAGATTTGCCGATACTTTTTCACTGTCTGGCACAGGAATCTAGAAGCTATTTTCTACTGATGAGTCAATTAATGAGGGGGAGCTATTTTGCTTTGGGTCTTTTTTTATAGCTGAATGGAAATGTAAATATACTTTTATACACACGTATATATATACATATACATATATATACACGTGTATATATATATATATACAGGGATGTTTTATATATATGCAATATATATTTATAAAAATAGTCAACCCAAATGCAGGATTTTTCTGGGGTTTTTTTCTTTCTCTGTTTTTTGGTTGGTTTTTTTTTTTTTCCTCATGAAATATCCTCATCAAAGGTACTTCATTTAAATCATCAAGGTTCTTTTTTTCCTTTTGGATTTCATGTCATTTCTTCCATAGGAACTGCTCTTGTGCTCAGAAGAAGACGTTGCTGCCATCTTTGGTCTTCTCTCATAGTTCAATTTAGGATATTTACACGATAACTTATTTAAGACAAAAGTAATTTCTGACATATGACCAGTTTGAGTAGATGGATGAAAAACCTGCCCTCCACCCACCACTGGTGCCCTCTGCTCAGCCTATAAATTTTACATTTTACATTTTACATTCACAACACTTATTTGATTAACAGGAATATATCACATCTCCCTCAACATGCATAGTCATGCATGTCCCTTCCCATGAAAAGGGAACATCTGTGGGCGTACTATTGGTTTCTCAGCAGGCAATAAAAAACAGGGTGAAAAGAGGGAGAGAAATGAATTCTAGGAGAAATGAAAAACTGAAATAATTTTAGCAATTTATAAATTTATAAATCTATGTTTGCTTTCTGTCTCTATGGAGAGCTAGATAATGGCAGACCGTCTGTTATCATTGGTGTCTCTGTCTTAACTGCTGTATAAGTAATATGAATCTTTTGGAAATTGTGCTTCTGAAAGCATTTGTCAGCTTCTCTAATATAAAGCATTTATCATTCATTGATGGCAAGTGCTATATATTTAAAGTGATAAGTGTGTTATAAATATGAAGTTAAGTTTATCCTATAGTTACAGTTAAGGAATAGTAGGGTGTCAGGGTTGTTCCTGTATGGATGCTCGGTACATTTATGTGTTTGCTCACTGGTGGTCAGGAACGCTTCAATTTGTTAAATATGTGGATGAAATAATGGATCTATCTGAGAGAAAGTGGCAAAAATTAGAAACAGCATTAACTCACTGAGTGGGAATTTTTATCAGACCCGGAGATTCCTCCAAGCAGCTCCTAGAAAAGCCAACCAGTACAGCTTGCTTGCTTTGGTGTAGTGAGAATCATCCTGGTGGTCAATCTGGCTGTCCCAGAGATCTTGCTGGGAAGTTCCTGATACAGAAGTGACCAAATTGAACACAGAAAAAATCTTTGTGGATGGTCAAAAGGAAGTCTAGGAGTCTTTCTAGAACTGTCTTTCATAAACAATTGAGATATTAATGAGGTAATGTATGTACTTTGAGTTACTTAATAACAATGAATGATGCATGTACTGGAGTGGTTACACAGGACCACAGCTTGGCTCGATATAGGAATTCAGCAGAACAAGAGGTGGAGGAGTCCCAGCTGAGCCAGCTGAAGATCACTTGCATCATCTAAGCAGCAGCCAACTGTCCCATTCAGGAGAGACTGGATTTCCGTACAAGTGGTACCTGATGCAAAGAACCCCATAAATTAGGCTTTTTAAAAAATTTGTTTGTTTGGGTTTTTAAACAAACTTTGTAGATATAAATGTCTGTGAAATAATTAACAAACATAAAATAACTGACATAAGCTGCATGATATAACTCCTGGTTCCCTTCCTCTTTTGCCTTTTAGAAAAAAAATTATAAAATACAAATGCCTCTCTGACATTTGTATTCCTACACATGTGAGAGTATTCTTCTGCCCGTGTGCTTCAGTCATATCCCCAGTTACCAGAAATTGTTGAAATTGTTATCTTTTCACACAGAATCACAGAATCACAGGATGTTAGGATTTGAAAGGGACCTCAAAAGCTCATCCAGTCCAACCCCTGCCAGAGCAGGATCACCCAGACCAGGTCACACAGGAACGCGTCCAGGCAGGTTTTGAATGTCTCCAGAGAAGGAGACTCCACAACCTCCCTGGGCAGCCTGTTTCAGTGCTCCGTAACCCTTACAGTAAAACAGCTTTTCCTTATGTTCAGATTGAACCACCTATGCTCCAGCTTGCTCCCATTTCCCCTTGTCCTGTCATTAGCTATCATTGAGAAGAGCTTGGCTCCTTCCTCCTGACACTTGCCCATTAGAAATTTATAAACATTAATGAGGTCGCCCCTCAGTCTCCTCTTTTCCAAGCTAAAGCTTTTTTTTAAGCTTTTAATCCCTTTTTTTTTTTCAAAAAATGATAACAAGGTGTAAACACTAATGTATTAACTCAAGCCATAACTGTAATTTCATTTCCAACCACCAAATAGCAGGAAATCTCCAATCTTAGAAAACAGTCCCCAGAGCAGACATGAAGAATCTCCTTGATCAGTGGATTTGAAACTAGAATAAAGTTTATATATTAGGTGACTAATATAGGCATGCAGACACTTTGCTGTCCGAAATTCATCTTGGGGTGCTGAGATTTCTCCCTCTGTTTCAAGCAGTTCTCTAGATCTTTGCCAGAAGTAGGCAAGGTAGACTAGTTCTGTCTGCCGTTGAAATACAGTTGAAGACTCAAAACTGGTGTATTTAGTCTGGAATGACTTTTTAGAAGCTTAAAATTCTTGACAAGCAATTTGAATCTGAATTGTGAAATGCCATCTCTAATTAGATTAAATATAAAGGCTCTGATTTACCAACTGTTAGTTCTATTGTGCACACAGTTAACAAAGCTTGTGAAATTACTTTAATATAAAACAAATACAAACAACTTACTGTATATAACAAAGCATAAAATCCAATTGGTGCCTTTTGGTGTTGGATGGATTTAGTACACTGGAAGTGGATATTCACAAATTGTTCTCTGTATTTGAATAATGAATTGGCATGAACCTTATTTAATTACACTGTTTGCTTTTCTCAAGTAATTTTCCTTTCTCTTGTTATAAAGGAAAAGTACATTATAAAGTAATACACTCTAATTATAGGAGAAATCTGTTGACTGCAAAGAGAATTACAAAGGACACCTATTCATTTAAAAGGCTGATTTATTTAAATTTATTCAGCAGGGACGTTGTCAAGAATGTTTAGTTTGTTTGGAGTTGTTGATTTTGTAGGCTATTTTACTTGGCTGGATAAATCTAGGAGAAGGACATCTTAGCAGAGAGATATAAAACGAACAGTCCAGTCTTGGACTCTAGCTTTGCGGTTTTTTCCAACCTTAATGATTTTAGGGTCTAGAGTGAAGGGATCTGGAGCACAAGAGTTTTGAGGAGTGGCTGAGGGAACTGGGGTTGTTTAGTATGGAGAAAAGGAAGCTGAGGGGAGTCTTTATTGCCCTCTACAACTACCTGAAAGGAGGTTGTAGTGAAGTGAGGGTCGGTCTCTTTTCCCAAGTAACAAGGGATAGGACGATAGAAAATTAACTCAAGTTGCACCAGGGGAACTTTAGATTGGATATTAGGAAAAATTTCTTCATTGAAAAGATTATCAGACGTTGGAATTGGCTGCCGAGGGAAGTGATTGAGTAACCACCCCTGGAGGTGTTTAAAATATATGTAGACACGTCACTTAGGGACATGATTTAGTGCTGTTGGCAGTGTTGGGTTGATACTAGACCTCAATGACCTTATATGTCTTTTCCAGCCTAAATGATTATAAGATTCTATGAGTCTACTTTCAGTATAATACGTTGAGTTTGTTGCATCACTTCTAGTTTGGGGAGCACAACAAAAGAACATTTTCTATAGGAGATTAAGCAGGGTACAACCTTATAAACCTCCTTGTATCAGCTTTTCAAATGTAGCACTCATAGGATTAGTTCAGTCCTGGTAATATGCCTACTTCTCTACTGGTTACTTGCTCAAAGTAAAGAGGGAATCTCATTGCCAAGTTCATCCGATAGGTGCTGGTAAATAATCTTATTTGGCAGCTAAACGGTACAAACTTTTTTTTAATCTGGGATCAATAGAGCTGATATTCTTTCAAACATCACAGGGGAAAAGAAAACAACCAACCAAACAAAAAACAACAAACAGTTCTTAAAGCAAATAATGGCTTAATTTCTTTTATCAGCACTATTTGCAGTTCCTTGCATTGTTTCCTTGCCTCCCTCTTTTTCCATCTTGTCTTGGCTTTTTTGATCTATTTTGACTCTCATGATGTTGGTACAATTGAAGTCAAGTGTTGTCATCCTTCATTACTATCAGAGTACTTTTAACTGGTAAGTTGTGAAGTGAAGGTTTGTCAGGTATTCATTTGGTCCCCAAATTTTCATAAGTAGAAAAGGGCAAAAACCAGAGATACGGACAGGGTCTTGGAAAAGGAAATCAGTGCAGATGCGTTTTACAACTAGCATAGAAATAAATGTCTAGCTACAAACTAATGAAATTAAATAAGAGTAGACCAAAGGAGTTAACTCAAAAAGTCATTACATTCTTTAAAAAGGAAACTAACATGTACTTTTGCAAAGGATATTTCAAGCCCAGGGCAGCCATTTTGCTTTGTGCATGTTGGGATTGTCAGCTTCAGGATGAACCTTTGTTTTAATAGGAATCTTGTCTTGACCAGAAGTAAACCCTTTGGAATATGTCTGTCCTGATTCAATAAACCCAGAGAGCTAGGCACTCTGTTTTTGATTGCTAGTTTTATGGCAGTGTTTTTCCTTAGAATAGCATGTACCATGTTTGTTACTGAACTTGATTTGTTAGTATTGTTTTCTGAATCCCTCTTTCAGGCTGTAACCTAAGAAAGAGGGGACCATCTAAGTAAAATGCAGAAGAAGATGCAATTAAAATAACAAATGTGGAAGGTTTGCAATCTCCAGGCCACCCTAAAGGAAGACAGTTCTTGACATTTCTCAGCTTACTGAACAGTGACAGATAAGCTGATTTAGCTGCTGCAGTTTATAGTGGCATCATCTGACAGATGCCTACCCTGCTGGGGTCCCTGAGCATGAGGATGCACAGACTTTAGTTCACATTAGCTTAAACTGTCCCTGAGGTGGGTTTAACAATTGCTGTTATGTCCTGCTCTGCATCACTGACAACTTTCAGAAGAAACAGTCCTGTGAGAACAGTAATGTCTTTAAGTCACTGAAGGACCACAAATTTGGAACTTGTCATCTTTTTTTCTCACACACTTACTTTTCACATTGACAAGATGATGTTTCAAATCAGGATGGATGTTCCCATTAAACAACAAGGTTTCAGAGTCAGTTGCCATTTAATAAGAGTGTTATCAAAATGCTTCAGCTTAATGATATGGCCTCTCACTTGTGCACCTGGACTGTGCCTGTTTGCCAGGGCTGTTCCTCCCGTGCAATGGTATTCTCAATGCACAGCACCTTTCTTTGGCACAGATATTCCTCCCAGAGAGCTGGGACAGGAGGAGAAAGGAGATCAGGGAGCAATCTTTTTAGCCCTCTATGCTCACATATATATTATCCGTATCTTACACTAAGTTGAAGAAAGTTTACATTTTGATAGACAGCAGTACGAGAGGAAATTTGGCTTGTCTGTTGTGGTCTCACTCAGTGCTCCTGATTCTGTGTCTACAGTGTAGAACATGTGGTCAGTTGTCTTGTGTTTCCTTTATAATTAATGAGAAGCAGTGGCCACAGTTCAGTTCCTTGATTTCAGACATCAGCTTTATGATGAAAACAGTCATTCCCCAGCAATGTATTTTCTTTATCAGTTCTCTATCTCTCAACAGAGGTGTTAGCTTAGAAATAAATATCTATATTTACGTGTGTGAGTCCTTATCTCAGAGCCCAGAATTTTATTATTGTCTGCCTTTAATGAATATATTTGACAATCTTTTTCTTTACAAGTTTTGTCTTAAAGTGGAAGGTACAAAACTGGAATGCTTTTCTGTGAGAAATACACTGAGTTCGTCTTTATTCAGTTAGTGCTTAATATTAGAAGATGGCATTCCTTTAAGGAGGAAGCAAAAGGAACAGCTTGTGTGGACTTAGTATTATCCTACTTAGGCAGAAAACTAGCATTGTTTCAGAGGGCTGCACCATTTGCAAGCTGTACTTCTCCCATCCTAAAGTGTCTCCTTTTCCTAAAGGAGGGTACAGACTGAATTGTATATGGTATGGCTCAACTGGCAGCAAAGGCTCTGCTTTTTCTCTTCATTCCAGAGGACCACAGAGCTCTGAAAATATTAATTAGGAGGTGACTTGTCTCTGTTGATAAAGAAACAACCCATACATATGCTCTTCTTATTTATCACAGAATCACAGAATCACAGAACGTTAGGGATTGGAAGGGACCTCAAAAGATCATCCAGTCCAATCCCCCTGCCGGAGCAGGAACACCTAGATGAGGTTGCACAGGAAGGCGTCCAGGCGGGTTTTGAATGTCTCCAGAGAAGGAGACTCCACAACCTCTCTGGGCAGCCTGTTCCAGTGCTCTGTCACCCTCACTGAGAAGAAGTCTCTTCTCAACTTTAAGTGGAACCTCCTGTGTTCCAGCTTGTGTCCGTTACCCCTTGTCCTATCATTGTTTGTCACTGAGAAGAGCCTGGCTCCATCCATTTATGCCTAAAAGAATCCCACAATGACATAAATCTTAGACATATCTTTAGAGTAAATAAGCAAATTTGAGTTGGAATTTAAAATGTTCAGGTGGAAGATTGGTAGGGCAATGACTCCAGATGCCTGTTCCTTTTGCATGACGCTGTCTCTGAAACAAATTGATTTGAGACTTAGTGTTAAAGCATCTTTGGATATATCTGGCCTTTTTGGAATTTTGTATTCATACTAATCTAATTTATTTCCTGAAACCCTGAGTAAATCTGTAACTGATAGAAATGTTTGAAAGAGGACATAAAGCAGGTAACTTTTTATAATATCTGTGTTTTCAAAAGAGAAAGTAAAATTGAGGTCTTTCTCCACCAAAGCAGATACAATTCAACTCTTTAGTATAGGTAACAGAGAAGTCCTGGCAGCATCCCTGAGAGCATTGCCAGCAGTCAAAGGGATGCAAACCTTCCCCTCTCCTCATCACTGCTGAGACACATCTGGAGTACTGTGTCCAGTTCTGTGCTACCCAGTAGAAGAGAGGTATGGACTAACTTGAGCTAGTCCAGCAAAAAGCACCAACATTTTCAGGGACTACAGCCAGGAAAACAAGTCTTGTTCAGTACAGAGAAGATTGAGGAAGAGCATCACTGCCATCTACAGCTACCCGATTAGATTAAGCCATATTGTTCTTGAAGGTGCAGGGCAATAGGATGAGAGACAACACATGCAAGTCAAAATCCGGAAAATTCTGGCTTCATACAAGTCAAAAATAATACTGTGAAGGTGGTAAAACACTGGAACACATTGCCCAGACATGTGGTGGAATCTACCTCTTCAGAGATGTTCAAGACTCAGCAGGACACAGCACTGAACAATTTGATCTCATTAGACCTGTCTTAAGCAGGCAGTTGGACTACATGATATCCAGAGGTTCCTTCTCCAGCCTAAATTATTCTAAATTTATACAATAATGACCAAGTTATGCTAATAACATACAATGCTCAGTGAACTGGTTTCATTTTTTTTTAATAATGTTCTTTCCCCATTCTGTGTTTGCTACTGTGTAAATCTTTGCAAAAATATGTTTACAAATTCCCAAAATATACTCTCCTGAACTTTGTGCTTCAGTAAGTTGAACTATCTGGTGTCTAAGAATTTTTATGAATTCAGCTCAGGTCAAATTTGAAAAAGCACCATAAGAGAAGTGGGCAAAACTATTTAAAACAGAGCTAATTGATGAAGATTTTCAACATCTTTATATCACACATTTTTGAGCTATCCTGCAGTTGCGTGTTCCTATTATTTTTTATTTTTAGTTTTAAACAATAATCTATGCCAAGAAAGGCTGAAAATAGATCTATTAAAATGTAGTCTTACACAATACCATGTTATAATATTCATATGAACAGTGAAATTATCTCACATTTTTCCTTCTGCTCATCAGAGTGTCATTCAAATGCCAAAGTAATTTTTACCTAAAAAAATCAACAATGGATTATAAAAGAAACCATTTTTTAAAATCACATCTTATATCAATCCATTTCTAATAGTCTATTGTTTCCAGCAGCATTTCTTTGTGCTCTCCTTCAATGTAGTCCATGGTGAGACTAAAAGAGATTCAAGTTGAGGTGAGAGGTTTTGAAATCTTCCAAGAACAACCAACTCCACCAATTATCATCAGCCATTTCTATGTGAGTCAAGATGAGGAGTCCTCTTTGTATCTGTCACAGAAAGCTGGTTCTTCATGCTCTGAAGAATGAATCGTTAAGGTTGGACGAGACCTTTAAGATCATCGAGTCCAACTGTCAACCCAACACCCCCATGCCTAATCATGTCCTGGAGTGCCATATCCCCACACTTCTTGAACGCCTCCAGGAATGAAGATTTGCATGACAAAACATCCCAGCTGAAGCTAAGAAGCATGAAATACAGTCTTTAGGGAAGTCAAAGGGAGACCAACACAGGAGATGTTCACTGATATGTAGATGGTGAGTCTCCACTGTTGCTCCTGGAGATGCAGAGCTATTGAAACTGTCAGAGTTCAAACAGGCAGTCAGTACCTAGCAGGTATGTAGGAATTGTATTCCTACCTCATCAATGATCAGGAGTGGGCTCAGCTGCAAGAAGGGGCAGGCAATTCAGAAGGACTACAAGGTTTCCGTGAGGCTGTGCAGGGGAAAAAGCTAGAAGAGCCAAAGCCCGTCTAGAACTTAATCTGCAACTCTTCATGAAATCCTGGGCACAAAACCACAGTTTAATAAATAGTTTTATTTTAAGTCCAAGCAGTGCAAATTTCAAATATAAGTAATTTATAGAAGTGGTGGATTTTTTTAGAGATGTGAAGACTTTGATTTATGGCACCTTAATGCAAACTCATCTTGTGTTCTAAGTGCAAATGTGTTGTCTTGGAAAGTTTTGTACTAAACATGTGGTCTATCCAATTACAATTCTTCCCCCACAAGAAATACACTAAACTAGACACTGGTCTTGGAGTACAGTGTGGCTCATATTAGTTGATAGGATAGCAATGCCGTCTGCATTTTTTTCCACTAATATTCATAACAAAGCATACCACGATCCCATCAAGCTACAATGTTTGCAGAAGGGTATAAGAAGATATAAGGAAAAAGGAAAGTGAATGTAACCATCATTACCGTCCTTTCCAGTCCTCCTCATATAGCAGAGAGGATGTGTTTTGCACAACAATATCTGTATTGTGGGGTGACATTAGCTCCCAGTGGGACATGTCAGAGAAGGTCAGAGACTGATTTCTCTTTTGGACTGTTTGGACTGAGGGTCTCTCTCTGTACATGTGACAGCATTTCTGGGATCTAATAGTTTTGGTTTGGTTTGGGCAAAACACACATGAGGTACTGTTATTGCTATTGCTAAAGCTAGCTAGTTAGGTGGCTAGGGGGTAGGGATGTTTAAAATCTCTTTGGTGCCAAATGTTTGATTAGAAATGAGAGGTGGTCCACAACTGGATTTTTGTGGAAACCTCTAGGAAAAATGGAGAGCATGAATTGTAATATCTCTTTTATTTTCTTGATTATTTTGTTTCACAGGGGAGCTTTTATGTCCCATCTGAAAACTGCATGCAGCATGCGTACAAATGGCATAAGGACCTCTGTCTTCTGCTCTTGAATGCCCAAAGAGGACTACACACATACTACACCCTCATAATGAAGGAGATTCCTGATTTACCACAGCTAAAGTTGGGTAAGTGAACAGACATTTTCAATCACTGAATACTGTACAGAGCTACATTTTCAGTACACGTTTTGGTATCAAAATTCTTGGGCTATTCAGAGATTTTAGAGGATTTTTATCCCCATTTTCTGATTAGTGTTTATTTTGGCACTCTGTTAAAGATGACTGCATTCTCAGCTTATGTAAATACTTTTTTAGGAACTGAAGGTGGCCTGCTGTGTAAAGGGGTAAAATGTTTTGATAAGTTTTTCAAAGTAGTTGCCTTTCAATGATTTTTGGTCTCTGCTGCTTTTTGAATACTTGAGCTTCCAGTTCTGAATTGTCATGAGGTCAGTTGAAGACTCCAGCATTTTTTTGCCTCTTGAGAAAACTTTTTTTAAATGAAAATATAATTCCGAAAGGTAATATGAGTGCTTTTGAAGCATATGCCTTCATTTACAATTTGCAATGTATTCCTCCCTTGCCAATTACATGATTACAACTTGCTCTTTAAAATTATTCTGCTTTTCTTCCTAATTCAATTGTTTAATAGATTTTCTGGTTTTGGCAGATGCTTTTTTTGGCTGGTCAGGCTTGTTGTGTCCAATGTGCAAGTGCTGGCTGGCTGGAGCTCTGTAAATTCTGTTTAGTCATGTTTGTAATGACAGCATGAGCTCCTGTGCGGCGCATCCCTGACTAATTCCTGCTCTCCGACCTGGTTCTTTGAATTGAAGGAATGTGGCTCGTGATTTCACATCTGTGTTTTTGTGTCTTTGTATTTCTGTATGCAGGTTTTGAAGTTATCAGTTTGTCATGTTGCAGAGATAATTACATGAGTCAATTCCATTGGCCAGCAAATTTAAAAACTGAGCAAAAAATATTTTTCTGTTTCACTGTATAGTGCTTGTATACAAGAACAACCAAACATAGTACATTATGCTTTACAGACTTACAGGCATGATAGCTCCTATTTTCCACTTTGTGTCTTTTTCCCCAATATATATTTCACTTCAAGATAGCTGAAAAGTCATAGGATGGGAAGAGCACAGGCTGTGTTATTCAATATAGCTATAAGAAAATTAAAAAAAAGTACAGCATTTTTATTTGCAACTTATGAGCTCTCAGACAGAATCCAGCACAGAAAAAATCTCATGCTTCAGGCATCTTGGTTATCAGACACATTAATAGATGATCTGTATCTCATCTGGACAGGCTTATTGGTTGGGAGATGACAGAGTTATGTATGTTGTTGTATGGCAGAGTTACGTTGACCACAACTCAACAACTACCCCAGATATGCACATACTGGCTTTCTAAATACAATTAGCTGGGTTTTCAAATGACTACTGGTACTGAAGCAGGCACTTATTTTGCAAATGTACTTCCTGTAACACATGCAAATTTTCTAAATGCAAATACTCTTTTTAGCCTCTTGAGCAGAGCACTATTTGCATAATTTTATTCAGAGTCTAAAAATCTACTGAAGATTTGGTGTTAAGGCTAATCTGATGCCTTTTGCAAACTCAGCAAAATCATGGAGTGTCAGATTCACCCAGTATCGTGAATATGAAATACATTTTTATATCTGTCTCCTTACAATCACTGGGAAGAAACAGATCCATTTAGGACAATAAAATACATTATCTGACAAGTATGCTTCGTACCTTGGAAAGGCATGAACTGCACCTTGCCCTTGCTAATTTTTCTCCACTGACCATGGGAAATTACTCATTTAATTGTAAATATTGATACTGCTCAGATTAATCTCATCATAGGTTTGTAAAGATAGTTAAGAAAAATCCAAGACTATAAATCTCCATAGAATTTCTTAAGTTTTTTTTTCCTAGCTCCCTGAGTAGTGTATTAAAAAATAGCCTAGTTTAGATATTAAAATTGGTAATGATTGTTTGCCAAATTTTACCAGCTGAAGATGGGTCTTTCAAGGCCCTTACCAGTCTCAGTCTCTCCTTCCCCATTCCTTAGTATTGTTTAAGAAGTGTCATTTGGGAACTGGGGAGAGGACTGAACAGCTGGTTGTTTTGTTTTGTTTCTTTATAGATACTATTTGAAAGTTCCACATCGCAAAATAAAGCTGCCAAAGTTGAAGAGTTGATTTATGTCCTTCTTTGCCTTGTAGTCTGTGGTGTATTTAAAGTGGAGTGTCCCTGTGCTGGATTCTCTCAGAACTGCAGCAAATGCTGCTTTCTGTAGGGTTGCAGAGGTACTTCACACTCCACAAGGCAGTAGAGAAGTGCCCAATCTTTTACTAGTCAGTTATTTCTGGTATTTCTTACATGGTCCTGTGTAGAACAATAGGAAGAAACATTTCTTGGGCATCATATCCTCAGACTTTGCAGTGCTGAGACTTTGCATTCAGTTTTGGAGTTGGCCATAAATGCCAAAGGCTAATAAGCAAAATTCTACTAAAAGAGAGAGTAGACAATGAAAAGTCAAATTCTGTTGCCTTTGTCCTGATAACAACCTTCCAGAACTTCTACAGATTTAGTGGTCCCAGTTACACAAACAGAAGATGTACCTGCACCTCTACATGTACAAGGTGGGTTGTGGAGTGCTCACATACAAACAGAAAATTGTCTGTTGGAGAAGAATATCAAAGTAATTATTTCTTACATGAAAAAACAGCAAGCATTAACGTTTCACATCTACTGTTCTCAACCCTGATCTCTTTCTTTTTTTATTTTTATTTTTTTTTCCCTAGAGGAGCTATCTGTGGAAGAGACGTTATCCCAGCTATGTACGGAGCTGCAGGTATTTTCTTTGACAGAATCTGCCCATACTTTATTCAAGTGCATTTTTCAAGTGCACTGAGACAAATCAGTCACGTATCAGAATGGAGAGAAAGAGAATTTGGTACCAGCAGAAAGTTTGTTGAATGTTTCTCATCCACCAACAATTTCACATTATTTTGATTAGTCACTACCAAGATGTTTCTGTCACTTTTAACAAGTCACCAGCTGGATTGCTTTAACATCCTTCAGTGAGCCTAGCCCTGAGTATCAGAGCATGCAGACAAAAATGATTTGGAGTTAGGTTGGAATTACAGCTTTTATGCTGACAGGAGAAGAGATCCTTTGGCAGGTTGTACAACCATATCTTTCCAAATAAAAATACCTTAATGTCTATGGAAGCACATGGGATGAAAAAAACTGATTTTGGCACAGAAGCGACTGTACTGCTCTCTTGAACTTACTTCTGCCATGTTTATTTCAAGTGTGACACAGACAAGTCATCAAACGTGCCAAGACGAAATTCAAGTGTCAGCTGGTAACTGTGGAAAATGTTATATAATCAGAGATTTAATAGATTTGATTTGCTTAGTTTATTAGCAAGAGGGCCAGCATAGGGAAGAAGAACAAATTAACAATTAACGGATAGAAGCTGAAGTCAAACCAAACTAGAAGTACATTCACACTTCAGTTACGAATGGTGGGCCATTGTTTGTCAGCCATGGGTGAAAAAGGTTTTAAATGGCAAATTTCTTAATTTTAAGTCATGACTTGGATACTTTGCAAAAACTCTGATTTCATATAAATTTGGTTTAGAGAAACATAAGTTATTGGGCTCAGCTCTACTGGATTTAGAAGCTGTAAAGGTATAAGAGCTCAAACAACACAATTTAGGCACTCCATTGGACTTATTTTCTATGAGTCTAGGAAAGTCCAAATTGGCTTGGCTTACATCAGAAGATGCCAACATTAATATCTCCGTATTTTCTAATTCCTGTCCAATTCTTGTTCTCCAAAAAAGCTACTGACTTTTTTTGCATGAGAATACTAATAAAGCCAGACTGCTTTGACTGTTGTTTGAAAGCTGCTGGGAACCGTGTAGCAACAGATAGGTGACAGCTAGAACAGCTGGTTCTTTTCAGTGTTGTAAAAACTTCGATTTTCCTGTACACCATGACAATGTTTTGCCTTAGCATCCAGAGATGAAAACTTTCTATCCATCTATGTATAATTTGATGATAAAGACAGTGATCTTACAGAGACTCCCAAGATGTAAATGATGCGATTTTGTACAATATTGATGCATTGACCATCACTGCAGTGTAAGTGCTGAAGTCCTCTGTGCCTCTATATGGTGTACAGATTGGTATTGGCAATGCTTGCCAAGTATTTTGCCTCTAGGAGTATGGAAACTGAAACCATTTCTTTTCAGCAAAACATAAGAAAAACAGTCATTAATAAAGGAAGAAAATGCTTTTAAAACCATACAGAGAGAGGCCTGTGGGGTTAGTCTCCCATTACCAATGTGTTGCCAGAGCCAGGTCCAATTTTAAAATTAAATACACACAAAGGAAGAAGAAAAAAGTGAGTTTAACGTGGCATAGCCTTCTGTGAAACCCAAGAACACAGCAGATACTCAGAACAGGAGAAAGAAAGATAGTCATCATACACTTATTCCTAGTATGGCTTACATTGATAATGCATCTCATTGGAAAACTTTCTGTTTATGATGTAGGACGCAGCTTACATAAGCAGCTTACATATTTTTATAAGTAAAAATTGACGTTAGAGCATATAAAATTGAGTGCAGTAAATAAAATAGTGCTCTGACTCTGCAGAGAGAAAAGTTTAGGCAGAATCTTCGGTCTACCAGCATCCCCCTGATTCTTCCAGTACCACAATGGGTACTGGAGCTTGTGCTATTTTAGGCAACTTGTTGAAACAGAATAGCACCCAAACAGCGTAAAGTCAGTGTCAATACCTGTCTTATCCACATGCACATTTTCACTGTTTCTCTCACACAGCCAATTTTCTTTTAAACATGGCTTACTTTGCAGTGTCACCAATCTGGAAACTACCTGCATAATATAATGTGAAAAATATGCAGGCTTTCAGCTGGACTGCAGTCCTAGACAAAAAACAAAACAAAACAAAACAACAAAGCAAAACAAAGCAAAAAACAAACAACTGGCCAACAACTGATAAGCCATTCCCTGTGGTATTATTTCTGGAGTATTTCTGGCAGTATTACTGGTCTCATGGAAGCAGGTAGGGACCCTAGGAAAGGATGAAGGCTCAGTTCTGTACTCTTGGTTCCAAAACATGGAGGTAAAATGCAATATCTGTCTTTTGTTAAAGAAATTGTGAAACCAGGGAGAGAGACTTTGCTGCAGAATTGCACCCCAGAGCGGGAGGGCACAGAGGGCTCCAGCGTGTCCTGGCATGGGAGAGAAGCAAGAGCAGCCTCCGGGATGCCTGTTTTCATCATGGGTTGAGGACACAGGGTTTTGGTTTTGGGTTTGTCGTTCATTTTCTCTCACAACCCAATCACTCATCTGGTATCCTAGCGTGACATGGCTGAAAAGGATTCTTTTGCTATCAGAAAGATGATGAACCATGGTTTATTATTTCAGAGCATCCAGCACCATCTGGTGGATGATTCAGAACTCACTTTCTTTGATTTTTTTTTCTCCCCGCTTACTACATCTGCAGTAAAGTGTCCGCAAAAATTGAGGCTGTTCCCACTTCTTCTTTTCCAGTTGTGTAGCTGAGACCCTTTATGCTAAAATAATTGGATTTTAAACAGTAAAATCAGAAGTTTCACCAGCTTTATTTGGGCTAAAATAACTGAAAATATTAGCTTTAACAGTAATTCTAAAAATCAAGAAAAAACTATTTGGTTTGTATATTTTTTATTCCTAAAAGGAATTAATCTAATACACTAACTGATTTTCCTTCCTGACACTGTTTGATCTCAAAATGTCCTTTCTTTCTCCAGCTGCTAACCAATCCAGAGAAGATAGCAGAACAGATAAGCAAGGACCTCGCCTGGCTTTGCTCCCATCTCCTGGCCCTGTGGACCCAGTTCCTGGAGGTGGCAACTCTCCATCCAGAAGTCACAGCTTATCTGACCCAGGAACATCACATGCTAAGGGTAATGTTAAGAAGTTAAAAGCAAGTTTAGTGATAGTAACATCCTGAAGACATTAATGATTTGTCTGGACATATATTTCAAATACTATTCCACACATTTGAGTGTTTACCTCAGATGGGATGAACAGGACAAGAGGTGAAGCACAGGATTTGAAATTACAAATGCCAATTTTTGGAATGAAGGCTGTTGCTTTTATGGGACTTAGGAACCTGTGTAAGATGAGTGCACTTTGAACACCAGAATCTGTCATGAAACAGGACAGGAGTGGGAAGACATAGATAATGCCTGTGTTTGCTAGATATCGCGTGTATTTGCTAGATATCCATAAATCATAAACATTTGTTTTAAAAAGCACAAGCATCACAATGACAAAATAGCCAAAAAGATTATTTTATACAAACTTCTTTCACAAAACTACTATGAACAATATAGATTTGTTCTCTTCACTATGTCACACATATATTTTATTGACTTTCTCCTAGTGAGGTGCACACACAAAAAAATATTAATATTGTTCATGTGGAAATTGCTTCTTGTATTTGATAATAAAGAAGTCACAAAAGCACTTGTCTTCTCAGCTAACTTTGTCAAATCTTCTTATCTGATTAGTTCAGCAAGTGCTGTGTCTTCCATTAATATTTTTTTGGTTATTGACCAGACATCAGTTCAGCACATTACCTGAGCTGGACTCATAGTCTGATCTAATCATTAGAGAAAAGGGTATGATTCACCTTCCTTAGCTTTAGGCATCTGAAGTGTAGCTATTGACATCTCAGCTTATGTTCTGCTTCCTGTCAAAGACAGTGGAGGTCCAGTTTCTCTCCAGAGTAACAAGAACAACTGTCCGGTTGCTCTTCCCAAGACCATGTTTGAGCTTGCAGAAAGGAAGCATAAAATTCAGGAAGAGGTGACTTTGTGACTGATGTTGAGACTCCCCTGGTTGTTTTGACTATGTCTCCCTTGACCCTAAGAGGACCTGCATGGTTTTCAGTCAAAGGAACCCACTCTGTGGGCTCCCAGCTCCACCAAGGTGAATCCCAGACTGTGGTTCCAGCCTCGACTGATGTTGACTGCCTGCTTGATCTGTGGGAAATCACACACCTTTGCGATTTTCACCATATAAACTGTGTATAATGATACTTCCCCAGCTCTGGAAAATAGTTTGAGAGCCCTTGATGAAAAGTCATACTATTAAGATACAATCCTTTTGAAGGGATGCTAGTCCTAGTCCTTTAGGTTTTTTTGAGAAAGGTCATTTGCTGAAACACAGCTGGGATTTAGGGAGATGCCAAGATGCTATGGTGTATGTTTTTCACTGCCATTTTCTGACACGGTAACAAAGGTCACTTTTACAAATATTGTTAGTAATGTATGTGCTGCAGTTTAACAGCTTACAACACTTGATTGCATATTATGCTTGATTCATTGAAACTCAAAGCTTATTCCAAGGCAGATAGCAGCACTGAATTTTTTATAGCTTATTTCACACTCGGTGCTCTGCCAGCCACTTCAGATCCGTGGCTCTTTTGTAATTGATTATCCAACACTGAAGAGAACTAATGTCCATGAAGAGATTTGAAGAGCTCTCATTTGTAAGTATCATGACATAGGCGTTTCTACCATGATAGGGCTTATTCTCCTCTGGGCTGCCTTTATTCTCTTGGGAGTCACTGTGGATGTTCTCATAGAAAAGATGATCAATTATGAATTGTTCAATTTAGTAACTCACTCCACTGCTGCTGTATGATTTACATAGTAGGAAAGGCAGAAATAAGATTACAGGGGAAAATGGTAAAATTGATGGCTTTTAATAGAAAATGAACATAAACAAATCTTCATTTGTAAGAAGTGTTAAGGGACACTTCTTACCTCCCAGCGCAATATGCAACGACACCAGCTGCTTTGTGCTGGACTGGGAAAATAAAGCAGAATTGAGGTCTTTGTTTTTTTCTGTTACCCAAGTGGTGCGAAGCAGATGGAGCACACTAAGGAAACTGGTCCTGACAGTCACTGCTCTGTCATTAGCTTGGTTGTACTTGGTACCTTTCAGCAGAACTATGGTTTAACTTGTGTATTTCTCCCTCAGGTGAGGAGGTTCTCAGAAGCCTTCTTCTACACTGAGCACCAGAAACTTGCTGTGCTCACATTCCAGGAAGGCCTGTAAGTAACCCATTAACTTTCCTCAACAACCCAACTTTAACAACTCAAAATGTAGTTTAAAACATTTTGAAATCAAGACTGAGGTCTTTTTCTGCTGGATATGAAGCAATTTGGTTTCAGAGAAGTCACTGGGTCTGTTCTAGCTCCATCTTGCAAAACCATTGAAATCAATGCCAAAAGTAAAGGACTCCTCTTAGGCTCTAGAGATTCTTAATTTTAAGATTCCTATATTCTAGGCATATGGTGTGGGAGATCCTTTCTCCCCATGTCTCTTTTCAGTTGCAGTTGGGTGCATTTCACTTCAGAGCATATCTCCACCAACACTACCATCCTCAGGATAGGCAGAAATATTTTTGATGCCTTTATTTAACTTTCTAAACCCACTATAGCAGATCCAGTACTGGGAAATAACTGCTGACAAGCAATAAAAGCTTAACATTTAAAAATTTGCTTTTTATCATCCCTAGTATAATTTTTAGGGAGTAGGCAGTCATGGATTTCTTTTGATGTTTAGTCCAGCCTTACTTTCTATAGCAGAAAGGATCTTTAAAAGCAGATAGGAGCATTAAACAGCCGATGCAAAGCTGTGACTGTTTACTAGATGCAGCAGTGGAGGGCAGGAATGGGGAATATCACCATATTAGCTGGAGGAACTGTGGGAGTGTTGTGAGCTCATGGATGATAATTAATTGACCAAGAGTCAACAGTGCAAAACAGTCTGGGAAAACAAACATTGCACTGGGCTGCATTCATAAAAATATCCTATAAAACATCAGCAAGGGAAGTGTTTCTTTCTGCTTGATACTTCTTGATTGGAGCCAAGCTGGACAGTACAAGGTGACAGTTTTAAAGCTACCCCAGGGCAAATCCTGCCTTCAGTTTTAGCCAATGATCCCAAATGGAGTAGATGGGTATAAGGAATAATTTTTTATTATGAGAGTGATGCAACACTGGCACAGGTTGACCAGAGAGGCTGTAGATGCCCTATCCTTGGAGACAGTCAAGGTCACGTTGAACAGAGCTCTGAGAAACTCGATCTAGTTGAAGATGTCTCTGCTTATTGCAGGGGGGTTGGACTAGGTGACCTTTAAACCTTGCAACCCAAACTATTCTGTGATTCTGTGATAATACTCAGGACCTGACCCCTGAAGGCAGACTTCAAGGAATGATGCTCAGATTTGATATTTTGAGTAATTAGAGATGTCCAGACCATTTGTGCACTGAAACAGTCTGTCATCACAGGTTGACCACAGCATTACCAACATGGAAATGCAACTTTCAGAAGGAGCTTAAAAGTCATGACATCAGGTTCTGTCTTGATGATGAGGCTTCAATGAGACATCTGCCTCTGACTTAGTCCAAAGTAGAGAATCACTTTCTCTGACCTGTCACTAGGGACATTAGGGCTGATTCAGTGTTGGTGGAAAGGGCCATGGCTTCATTAGAGGATGGGTTGTACAAGGCTACCTTGTTCTACCAAATTAGAGCAACACCATGGCTGCAGGGGCCCAGCTGTGCTCACTTAGTCCTTCTATGTCAGGTTTTAAGTGAGCTATGTACAAGGAAAACCTCATGTCACGATCCTGGGATGAGGGCACAGACACTCATGACCCCATTCAAGCAAATGTAACCTTGCACAGAGGGAAGCCTAATTGCTTGAAGTGCTTTTATTTCTCCAGGCAACCACAATTAGCCCCTTTCCTACAGATAAATATATTTTTTCCTCAGTAATTAGCAAGGAGACTCAGTAAAAAAAAAAAAATGTTTACAAACTTTAGAAGTTGGTCTGTGTAGTAAATTTAGTCTATACAAGCCTCATGACAAAGTCATGTTTTCTTTTTGATTCTCTAGATGACCTAGTAGGAAACACAGTCTTGGCTGCCAGAGTATTATTAATGCTGGGGTTGGCAGTAGGGAGTATTAATTTGGTTAACAGAGACTCCAGGTGAGATCAGCTTTCAATGTGCCAGTGTACAAGAACCCCAAACAGTAACAGTTTCCCCCCCTGTTTTCTTCCTATCTACTAGAGAAGAGCTTTTTTTTTTTTTTACCTCTGGTACTGTTGTTGTGAGTTCTGTGTGAAGCCATGGGCTTACATGCCTGGCAGCATTTGACTGCTTAGATGGAAGAGGATGCACCATTTTCAATAGATTGGGTATCACACAGGGTGGAAGCCTCTAGCAGGTGACACATCCTCCCAAATACTTTTTTAACATCTTTCGATGTCAATGATTCATCTTTTGTGCCAGAGATTGGCCGCAAAGCAAGTTTACTTTATTATTTTCACATGTGGTCTTTAGCAAAATGCTGATGCTATTAATTAATACGTCAGTGAGAACTGACATTTATTACGGTGCTGAGAGTTAATGCTAATGACCCAGGTGTTGCTGCAGGCAAGAATGAGGAGTTAGCTGTTTGTGACCCTGCTATGAGTCATGTTTTAGCAACCAATCACTTGTTTATCTTTGAGGAGAAAAATAACTAGCCTACAGGTAAGAGCAAATGATACACAGCAACAGTTATGTTCTGAAGATGAAGCTGATATGCAGGTCTGAACAAGTTACTTGTGTCTGGACTTGGGAATCTTCCATGCCGACATGAATTACAAACCTGCTGTTTGAGTTTTGCTTCATAATGTGTAAAGTGTGCTGCTTCTAGTTAATTGCCACATGATGGTTACCTGCCTTTTGTCAATCATAATCTGAAATATTGCCATTGTGGCATCCTATGAGATCTGTGCAGAAGATCATCCATGAAAAGCTTGTTGCCTTTCTCTTCATTCCTTAGGATAAACAGACTAATTCATCAAAGATTCAATACAAATAAACAAACTTAGATGTTTTCCCCATTTTTAAGGAACTTGCTTACATGGAAAAGCTCATTAGGACTAAGAATTAATGTATTTATTATAGCTGAACCCACATCCATGTGCCAGTT
>NW_010191632.1:0-17698 GCF_000695765.1 Mesitornis unicolor | reverse complement strand
AAGTTGCGGTCGGGGCTGGCCAAGCCCAGCCTGGCAAGGCCACAGCTGCGCCACCTGCACCTGGGGCCACACTGGTCAGGGCCAGTGCCAGAGAGAGGACAGAAATGCCCTCCACCACCCTTAAATACATGAATTCGCAGGGTCCCTGATTGGCTTGGCCCTGGTCAGAGGTGGGTCTGACAAAGGAAAAGGGTGAGCTTTTCAGATAGCTTCTTAAAGAGCCATCTCCACAGCCCTTCCCCTGTTACCAAAGACACAACCAAAAACCCCTCACAGAAAACCCAGTACAGCACGTGGAAAGAAAAATACTTCTTTAGATAACAGGCTGTCACACAAATCCATGACCTCAACAAATGCCAAAGAAGCAAACAGGTCTCCTTCAATTACCTCCATGATTAAAATCACACCAAAGGTGTGTGCTCAGGCTCCTAAGTCTGCTCAGCTTCTACGAGCGGTAATAGGAAATGCATGGGTATGTAAAATTTTGATTTATTTTTTCTCTGGATATATCATCAAGGTTTTAAAGGCAACCGTGTTACTTGGGTTTTTTTCTTTCTTCTGAGATATAATAGATGGAAGAAGAACTGAAATATTTCTCTTCTCATAGGTAACTTGAGATTTTTTTCCTATACTTAGCAGGTTTTTTTACTCCTTTTAATATAACTGTTTCAGTACCTAATGCTTCTTAATTTTGTGAAAGTGTTGTATTTGGAGGTACAAAAATGTATGAAAGAAAAGATAAAAGCGAGTGAAAGTCAAACAAACTAACATTTGTTATGATAATAGTCCCCAAAATACTGAAACAAGTATCCACAGCCTTTGTTTTAAAGCTTTTATTGTGGAAAAGTGTAATTTAATTGTTTCCCCAACTTTGTTCTTCAAAGCCCTATTTACAGAAGTAGACCATCTGTTTTCTTAAAATGTTTATAAATTTTTACAGTCAGCTTTGATATTTAGCTTCAGCTGAAAAAGTAACAGTTTAATTTAATTACTTCGCTTCTTTTTAACAAGGCCATTTTTGCAGACAGCAAATGCCTGTAAATCATTAGCTGCATGTTTCATCTTAGTCTTACATACCTCCATGCAGCCTTTGGATACAGACACTTGAATTTATGAAAGAATTTTCAGTGTCTCTAACATGCTCTGCCAAATCACAGTACCACCTTTGCACCACTGAACCTCAAATGGACATATTTGGCCTCTCTATTCTGACAGAAAATACAATGTAATGCAGAAGTTAATCATACTGAGAGAGTTGGGGCTGTTCAGCCTGGAGAAGAGAAGGCTCCAGGGGGACCTTATTGCAACCTTTCAGTTCCTGAAGGGGTCCTACAGGAAAGCTGAGGAGGGGCTTTTTACAAGGGCAGGTAGCAATAGGATGAGGGAGAATGGCTTTAAACTAGAAGAGGGTAGATTTAGACTGAATATTAGGAAGAAATTCTTTACTGTGAGGGTGGTGAGGCACTGGAACAGGTTGCCCAGGGAAGTTGTGGATGCCCCCTCCCTGGAAGTGTTCAAGACCAGGTTGGACAGTGCTTTAAGCAACCTGGTCTGGTGGGAGGTGTCCCTGCCCAGGGCAAGGGGGTTGGAACCAGATGATCTTTAAGGTGTCTTCCAACCCAAACCACTCTATGATTTCATGATTCTATGAACTGTCAACTATACTGGAACTGCCCTTGTACCATTTTCGGAAAAGTGTGGAAAACATTGATCTTCCTAATGTTTTGGTGTGGTAAAACTATACCACCTGAAAGTGTTGAAAAATTAAAGTGAGATTCAGTTTTGCAATTTTGGGAAGCAGAAAATAATTCTGAGTTGGATCACTTGGAAGAAGAAGAATTAAGCCAGAAAATGTAAAAGAAAATAGGAAATTCTTTATGACTGCTTAAAGAAAATTATGATCTTTCAAAGAAAGACAACCATATTAGGTAAAATAACCCAGTGACATGGTCTAGAAGTAAGGTAGAAATATGTATACAAAAATAATAGTACAAAAGAAAATTCCTAAAAATAGGACTGGCTTTTACAGGATTAGGTGGTAGAACTGACAAAAATAACCAAGAGAAATTGGCCGATAAGTGTTTTCTTCCAATAATTTCAGGAAACAATCTTATATTTTAATAATATAATAAATACTTTAAAAATACACTACTTTCCATTTGAACAGGAAGCAGTATAGTATTTAATACAAATGCCTAAAGTACATCAGTGGATCTATGTAGTTATCTTAGGATTTTAAAATTTCCGATTCTTCTGTCATTTATGTTGAGTTTCCATAGGACAATGTTGTCCATTAGGACAATCTGGTAAATTCTGAGATCTATTGTTTGGCTATTGTTTGCTAGGAGTTCACATAAGCAATTGGCTTAAGCAAAGTATTCAATGGACTGTCAGAATGACCCAAGAGCAATAATACTATTGCTAGTACAGAATGGTATTAATAACAAAACCTCCACTGTTCATTGTACTTCTCTAAGAAATAGAAGTTGACAAACCTATTTGGTTTCTTTTTTATGAGTATAGTGATTTAATAACAATGTTTTCTATAACAGTAATTATTTTTTAAGATATCCCAAAGTTTTGAAGGAGGCTTCTGTGAACCTGAAAAACAGTATAAGAATGTAAGGTTAGTGGAACTGTTCATTACTGAAGTAATTTCTGGGATTTTCTACAGATACAGGTTATTAAAAATGAGGCTCAGCCAACAGCAAATGAGCACTGTAGACATTAACTAGATTGTAACTTGATTGACTGATAGGTTTTAAAATGCAACTATAAATTAGAATCTCCTTAGCGAATATTCTACTAGGTTCTGCAAGGCTGAGTTCTTGTCTGTATTTTATGAAATATTTTTATCAGTGCTTTGGAAGAAAACAAAAAATCATTATGAATGTTGTTTGAAGACACCACAAAGATCGTAAAAATGAAAAAATCTTGAGAATGTTTAGAAGTGCATAGAGAGTAAACAGCTGAACATGAGCACCTATTTCAAAAGAAGAATTGCATTCCTTTGCTGTATAAATACAGTAAAAACTTATATTGGATCAGAAAGATCATATTCCCTTTGTTCTTGGTAGCAATGCAAATTAATTGCCTAGTAATGCATTTTGTACTGGTGTCTACAGTTCCCAAACGATGTTGATGTGTTGAAGAATACAGAGAACATGTATGGAATGACTTAAATATTGTGTAATAACACTAATAGTAATCCTCTCCAGGAGCTCCAAGTTGTTTAGTTTGATAAAAAGAAGACCAAAGTTTATATTTGTATTTGTGTGAAAAATAGGAAATTGATTGAAGAGGGCTATTTAGTCAGATTGGCAGATGCCTAAGATCCAACCAATAGCTAGAAATGGAAAAAAATAATCTAAAGATATTATATAAAAATATAGAATACATAAAACTAACAAGGAGAGTAATCAGTCCAAGCATCACTCAATGAAGGAGGCAGGAGGTTCTCCTTAACTGGATGATTTTCAGTCCAAACTGGACATTTATCAAAACACATCCATGTTCTCCTGCAAGCAAATTAATTCAGGGAATTCCTACAGCACATGTGTTAGAGAGCACTGATTGAACCCAGTGTTTCTTTGGTAGCTTAATAAAAACCTGCAATGAAAAGTACAAATACTATACAGGATAATTTATTCTGTGCTTAACAGTTATGCACCACTTTAAAATATTGATGCAAATAGGTGGTAAAAGAGGAACTTCAGTGGTTATTTTGCAGGAAAGAAAAACCTGATAGGCAATTCACTTTTGAGGACTTACTCTTTGTTGAGTAGGATTAAGAGAATATCTTGCACTACTTCCACTATTCAGGAAGGCCAAGTACAGTTCAGCTGCTATAGTGCACAAAGCCAACTTTTCTCATACTCAATGCAGAAAATTCCCTAGATCTAGAACAGAACAAACCCACTAGATGTTTTCTGCAAATGAAGTTGACATCTTTTCGTTGTCTACTGAAGCAGTCAAATTATTTTGAACCTCAGTGGAATGAAATGAAGAAAGTGAGAGGCAAAGCCTACGCTGAAAATGGGTCTCTGTAGCATTTATTTTCATATCTATAGGGCTCACTGTCTCACTGTTTGGGCTCCTGTTCTTTACAATTGCCAGAGTATTCCTAGACTTTAGGTACTCATAATTCATAAGGATCATTGGAAAAAGCTGTGACTGAGTTTCTATACCTTTTTCTAACATGTCAAAATGAAAGGAAGTTTTAGATTCTTGTATTTATCAGGTAATATTATTCTTGAAACTATTCAGTCATTGACTGTAAAGAAATGAATACTGAGACTCAGCTTATGGTTCAGTTAGCAGAATGACTCCTGTGCAAAGAAATGCCATCTCTCCTAGAAGTATGTTTAGCCTTTGCTCTGAAAAGACATTCTGTTATTTTCTTTCTTATGAAAGTTATGATAAAGTTACCAAAAATATTACTGAATAGTTGAAGATGGTCAACATAATCCCTTTCTTTATACCAACTCCATCAACATCAAAGAGTGTGCACATACAGATCACTGCACACCAATTCTTTTTTGTGTACAGAAGTAGCTAACTGATGCTCTGCAGTAGCCTGATTTTCAAATCTAATCTCTTTCCTCACAATTCCTTTCCATAGGGAAATATTTTTTTCACCACCCTTAGAACATTATTGCAAAAGCTTTCCTAAGTAAACATTTATAACACAGAAATTTTGAGCAGGAAAAAAAGTATAAAGGTATGGAACTATTAAAATTAGTTTGAAATAAAGGCTTATGGTTTTGCTAGGATTCCAGGGTCTGGAACAGTATTCTAGGATCAGTGAAGAAAAGTGCACCAGCTCAAGATTTACACATCATTTCTTTTTATTCTTAAAATAACAAATCTTGTGCCATGAAAAAAATACAGAGGGAGGGAAAAGGGAAGGGGTATGGGATCCATTCACTGCAACACTACAATTAGCTAATATCCCAGTAAATCAACCTTCTCTTCAACCTCAGAGCACTCTTAGTCCTTTAGGTGATAGTGAAAGTCAGTGTACAACTGGATAGTGGTCATGCTTGGAGAGCTGAAAATAGGAACATTTTTTTATTTTCTTATTTTTGCTAAATCTATGAGACCAAAAAGATAATTTAAAATTCAATCCACCGGTATAACATGTCATAACAATTATAAAAAAACTTACTGTCCAGGCTAAACAACTTTCTTGAAGTTTCTACTGAGAAAGGTCAAGCAAATGTGTCCCTTTTTATGGAAAATAAGTTTGATCATGCCCTCTGGGATGATTCTATTCCTTTAAGACCTTGTGTTTAGTATAGTTATGGCCCCAGAATTACATAATGGAAGTTTTTCCAACTCGGTCTTCACTGAAAGTATATTATTGTCCATAAGCAATATAACAAATTATTTATAAGAAAGGCTTTTGTTTGGGGAATTTTCAGTAATACTATATGTTTTGTGTAAATAAAGCACATGGAGTTTTATATATCTAAATATAAGCAATAAATGTGTGTCTATGTACAAGCAAATTACAATAAGAGCTCAAACAGACCCAGTTTAACAAAACACTTAATGATGTACTTCAGGCAAAACTGAAGATAATGACCTTATGAGGATGCTTAACTTTTTTTACAGACTTTGATGAGTCAGGAGTAAACAGATTTTCAACCTTTCTTGTGGCAATTTCCATCTATTCATTTAAAATAATCTCAATGCATGGTGCACCCAATGGAGGTGTTTGTTTTGTTTTGTTTTGTTTTTAAACTAGTTTTCTGACTATTTTACTAGAAAATTAGAGTATCAAATGTAATTTGTTTTTTTAGGAAGACTAAGTATAGAGATACTGAGCTTCATAAGTTGCTGCTGGTAAAACTGTTCTATGGAAACATTAGATTTAAACATTAGTTTTAAACCATCAAGGGAAGAAAATTACTGTTCTGATGGTAGACGAACCTGCATGAGCTTCTTGTCAGCTCAGTGTTTCAGACCAGTTCCACTGTAGTGGCACCACTTCTCTTCAGAGGTGGGGATGAACCCACAGTGACTAAACTAAAGTAGGCAGCTACAGAACTGTACTGGTTCAAGTCCCAAATAGATACAAGCATTGTAATTAGCTAGATATTTCACTGGCAACTCACTGGTTGGAAATCAGAGATACTGAAGGATTGATACAATGACTTCAAGTAGCATTTGGAGAAATCAGAAAACTCAACTGCCTTAATAGCATTGCCTTTGTAGGAGTAGTAGTTGCCATTTTTTGGTTAATTTAAAAGAAAATTAAAAATGTATCTTTAAAGGAAAACTAAGTAACGCAAGGAAGAGTTTTTCTGCTCATGAATTGCCACAACAGATGAATATGCTAGGCATCAATTCTGATTTAATATAAGGAAAAAGAAACCACTGTGATAGTGTTCAAACACCAGTACAGGTTACCTACAGAGGCTACAAAATTTCCTCGCTTGAGGGTTTTTAAAACCCAGCTGGAATACACTGCTCTGAGTAATCAGATCTAACTGGAAGTGCTTTGAGCATGGAGGTTGTATGAGACCACAAGAGATCCTTTCCATCTTAAACGCTTCCATGATTTCATGATTGATCTTAATTTGCCACCTACACTGATGGGAAGCAGAGATCTCTGAGATAGTGCAAAGCTTGGTGGATTTATGTTTAATACATTGCTGTCATTAACAGAAATATCAATGATTCATTCATTACATGACTCAATGGGTTGCAGTCAGCCCAATGTCATATCGTTGCTCTTAATTTTTAAAGATTAAATAAGATGTATATAACAAGAGGGAAATTATTTGCTTGAGAAAGTCATTTCAGTTGCATTTAACTTAAATATAGAAACAATGTCTTGCTAGACTCTCCTGTTTTGAGTGATTTAAAGAATTGCTTTAGATATTAAGAAGAGCATCACCCCAAAGGCAATTATGGAGATATGACTTTTCCAGAAGTAACACTAGAACAAAAAATGGTGTTCTGATTCTTGAAAATGCTAGGGACAGCCCATCTCTCTTCCTCATCTTCTTCCCTTTTCCATGTCTGACATATCAAGACTGGCTTGTCTATCGTCCTGCCCCTGAGCCCTACTCTTAGATTTTAACAAATTTATAATTCACAAATCAACCAGTCACTTGATAACATCTGAGGTAACCACATGTATATAAAATCAGGAGTTACTGAAACTTAACTGTATTTCAGACATGGAGGAAGGATGATGCCCCACCAAAGAACTGCCAGAGCTCAGCAAGGGCCGGCAGCTCTCCCCCAGTCAGGAGCAGAACAACCGGGAGGCACCAGAACAACCCCTACTCTGGGCATCAGGCACCTCTCTGGGGATGGGGACCAGGCTGAGGCTGGGCCAAGACACAAACTCTCAGGTGAGTCCAGCTCGGCAGAGTCCATGTCTGGACAGGGTGAAGCTGGAGACGAGCTCTACTGCAGCTTCACCAGGGCAGAGGCTGATGGCCCTGAGGGAGTGACATGGGGCCTCGGGCCATGGGCGGATGGGCATCCCCAGGGGGCCAGGCAGAGAGAGCCAGGCCTGTGGGAGCCCACAGGGCATTTCAAAGAATTGAGTATTTTACTTTTAAAATATAAATTAAATGTAACAACCAAGAATGCCCCTGTAAGGTAGACTAAAATATGTAACTAAATTTATCATGAAAGTGGAACAACTGAAGTCCCAGGTGTCTCATCTTCCTTTAATATTTATGCTGCTGTCAAATGTATTTTATCTCTCCTTTATCTATGGATTACCCCAGCCCTTTCTGCACCCTCACCTTCCTCAGACCCTGCAGCAGTGTGACTATGAGGCAAAGGAAAAACACCAAAGCACCAGGGAGTGATTTGCAGCACTCTAAATTAGTTTGTAAAACCTTTCGGAACATGTTAAGAAAGTGAATTGTTTTCATTGTTGCTGCTGCAGGGTCTTTTTTATTGTCTACCTAAATGAATGCTTTTCTGAAAGACAGAATTCATCTATATTTGTTATTTTGTCCCATTGCAACTACCTGTACTCAGGGGGGGGCTTTACTTACATCATTCCTTATTACGGTATAAGTTCACTTTGCTTGATACTCATGTTATTTAAGTGTTGCTTTTTTGTACTTTAGAATAAAGAGAAACTTAGTTTAATGGCAGTTTGACAGCTTTTCCTCCAAGTGACAAACTAAAATTGATCAAATGTACATTAGAGCTTTTAACTCTGAATCGTGTGGTATCCTGTAGGGAATGCAGCTGGAATAAACTATGATGTATGAAAAACACTGCATTCATAACCATATAATTCACACTAAACTTCAAGTTAACTTCTTTTATCTGCTTGACTGGCTTCACTAATTTTAAAAAAGGGGTCCAGGGCATCTATAATAGCTTCAGATCCAAGATCTTTTAAGTTCTCTGGCACAGTCATATTGCGTAGTTAAAACCCAGGCACTATGGACTGAATATTCAGATGGTTCTGCTCAGTCAGTACTACAAGAGTCCCAATTTTCTTGTATACAAGAAGGGGACTATTTAAGTAAAAAATGGTATGGCATCCATTAAAAAAAAAAGACAGGAGAGTGGGATTTATTATATGTTTGTTAGACAAAGTTGAACATCTTATTAGTATAGTGTCAGTTGTGACGTTTAAAAGTGAAAAAAATAATATTCTCTTCAAAATTATAACACCTGATTGATCCCTTGCTTACACTGACATTGATTGGGAGTAACCCCACTTACGTCAATCCATGTTCAGCTATGTGAAATGAGCATGAACAAGTATTTAGTTATAATGTTTTTCTGAGGGCTGGTTGTAGGGTTCCTTTTATATTCACAGCTTTTTGAATTCTATGATATCTAGCAAATGTTTGCAGGTACCTTGAGCATGGAGCAGTTTCTAACCATGAAGTATTAACAGCCACATATAAATATTTTTTTCCATGTAGACCATGTTTATTCAGCAAATAACCTTGTTCTATAAATCCGCAGAGATTTCTTTTCCCAGAACATAAAATGTCCTTTGAAACATATGAAGTCTTATATGTCAACAACTTAGTCTATTATCAGTGATATCAGAAGTATTCTTTACTTCTCTGGGCTTGAAATCTTCCTGTATTTTGGAAAGTTCATCTTTTTTCCACAGTAGAAACTAAGAATTTTCATATCAACCAGCCATGAATAAATAATCTAAGTTTTTTTCTTGACAAATGAGTGTCCTTTTCTGCATTTTGTCAAAGGTTCTGTGATGTAGAATAGGGCACTGCCACCTACACCTCTCAAAGATGCATTTTACTGGTATTTAAATGAATGATTATTTCTCTTTCGTTGCAGTAATGCTAACATCTATTTGGCAGTTATAATCTTGTAGAGTACTCGATTTTAGGCAGCTTTGAAGATGACACTGTATCAGCTGTCAGAGTTCTCCAGAGCAAAGTATCATTCTCCTGCTACCACACTTCTTTTTTCTGCTCTCTCTAAAACAGTAGTATTGAGGCAATATCATATTAAAGTTAATTCTTAAGCCTAATGCACTCTCCTCTTCAAGAAAGTTTCCTACAGATGCAAACCCCATGTGACGTAGAAGCTGTGAATGTTCCAGTCTGAAAGTAAATGAAGCTTGCTACTCTCTGTATCCAGGCACTAAGAATAAGCCACTTGATGCTATCAAAAAAATCAAGGAAAGTCTGAGCAGTTATTCAAAAATCAGAAGTTAGGTGTGCATACTAACACTTCAAAGAAATGGGGCTCAGAAACAGGAAGGGTTGTTGCTCTTAACTTTAAAATGGGGCCTCAATTTTAGAGCTGAAAGGATGACAAAAAAATATATATATATACTCAAACACATTTTGTGTTTCCTTTCAATTCATGTTTGTGCTGATAACTGCTTCTACAGATTCCATTACCCATTTACGTACTACTTAGTTACCATGGGCTGAGCAGGCTGCAGTTTTAAAGGAGATGGCACAGTGAAAAGAGAATCTAAACTAATTCCTAAGGACATATTTCCATCTTGGTTTAAAAAAAAAGGAAAGAAAAAAAAAATTAAAAAAAGAAAGAGAAGATTTATTTTAAACATGTCGACAAAGTGGGACCATGATGTAATGTTAGATCTATATGTTCATTAAATTATTGTGTAGCTCAAACTGCTTTTCTATGGAGGATTTTCAATTATGTTCAGAATGAATGTCAATTTGAAAGTACTGAACAATTAGTGAGGACATTTCTGCACATAAACTACTGAATGACTTTGAGACTTATTGTTTAGGCAGTTGTTTTTTTTATTTTTGTGTTTGTGGTATCAGCACCATTTGCATCAGGAGAAAATGTTTTTTGCTTCCTGCAAATAATAACCACACAATTCCCGGCAACAGAGTTGTGTGCAGTTGGGATTCGACGCCCAATGACCTTCAGTGGTTCTGGTTCTCAATCTGACACTGCATAAAACAGTAGAAAAGTTGATTGAAAGAGACCTCTTCAGATCATCAAGCCCAGACTTCCCACTCAAAGTAGGACTATTGCCAACACTAGGTCAGGTCACTGCTGGTTTTGTCTAGCTGAGCATCAAAAACTTCCAAAGATGAAAGATCCGCAGCTTCCCTAGTCAACTTGTTTCACTGCTGTGCTAACCTCCTGGTAGAAAACTTATTCCTAAAGGCAAAACTGAACCTCCCAAGCCAAAAGTCATATCCTGTACTTCATTTTTCTACCTAAAATCACACTTTATGAAGAACCAGCAAGTAACAGTGAGTGTGTCAATGATATGGAGAATAGATTCAATAGCATTAGCAAGGCTTGAGAATTTATACTATACAGGGAAGATTTTTTAAACAGAAAATAAAATAAGAAAATAAGAGAAGGCAGTGATAGAAGAAGTGAGGAAAAAAGAAACAAACAGGAAAATAAAAATTAACTAAAGTAAAACAGAAGAAATCAACAAGAAGAACAAAGGTCAGAAAAGCAAATGAAAGGAAACAAATTAAAAAGATGTATTAAACATTCAAAATAAAAAGCACCAATATGAAAAAAAACCAAAACAAAGATACATAATAGATAAGTTGATCACTAATACAGTCATGTAGTCTGTGCTTTTAAGATTTAAATGGCTTACAAAATTTTCTGAACCTCTCTTTTCTCAACAGTAGGATAGTAAGATTTCATCACCCTTGATGAATTTTTTTACAAATACAGGCAAAAAGAACTGTATGGATAGATTATATATATTATTTGTAGATAGACATAGCCTCAAAAACTTGAAATGAGCACAAGAAATAAAGGAAAAGGGAGAGAGGGAGAGAAAAATGGAGAGAGAGATCTTTCTTACAATGAAGATAAAAATCAGAACAGATTGACTTGTGAGACAAAACACCAAAGCACAACATCAACATGGACTCCTATGGCATTTGCAATAGGTCATTGTACAACCCATGTTATTTTTGAACAATAGTCCTCGGACATGGAACTCAAAAAGAAATAAGTGCACTGTGATGAAGAATGGAGGTTATTGAAAAGCAGGGAGCAGTGCTGATATCTGCAATGACTGAGATGGCTCATATAAGAAACAAATACCCAGGTGACATCCTAGTTACATTTGGAACTAACAAAAGCCATTTCATTTCCTTTTTGGAGGTTTTGTTTGTCATCCTAGTAGTTTACACTACATTTTAAGGGACTGCTTTGATCTGGGAGATGCAGTGCTAGGCAATTGATTTGGTTTAGGTTCACTGTCACTCCAAAGTAACGTGTGTAACATTTTCTGGAATAGTACGGGGAAGGAGAGAGCATCTGCTTCATTAAGACTACCTTATCAAAGACCTTTCTGGTGTAAAAGAGGATGATAAGAAAAGATGGGAAGCAACAAACAAAACATACAAAAGAGGAAACCTGACCGACAAACGATAAGGGAGGCAGTAATAAGAACCAAACCTGATCAGTCACATTAATTAATATGGATACATGCAATGTGAGAATGTTGATTTCAAACATTCAAGTTTGTCAAAATGGGATAGAAAGGAAATGGGGAAGGCAATGAACAAAACATACAGAGACACAAACCTGGCAGACAAACATAGTGAGCGAAATGAGAAGAAACAAACCCCAGTGGTCACACTAATTGATGGGACATCAAGAAAATGCAGGCAAACCTGTGCCTTGCAACTGATAAGGATGCAAACCTGGAGGGCCTGGATATTTCAGAGGGTGAACAGCTGGAATATGTAAACTTATGAAGGAGTTTGCAACGGAAGGGGATCTAGACATAAGACATAACAGACATAACAGAAGACATTACAGAAGAAGAGACAGAAAGGGGTATAAAAGGGGCTGATCACCTGTGAAATGTGGCTGGTCAGTACGCTTGTCTAACTGAGCTTTGCGCCTGATCACTGTCTTCTGCGCTACCTTCCTGTTAAATCCTTTCTTGACTATCTCTCTGTGTAATCTCACCCTCTGGTCTCCGTGTGTATGCCGCAAGTTCTAAATGCGTGCTACCAGGAGGACTGGTTTGACTGGGTACTTACACAGCGACTGGAGTCAGAGTGGGGGTATAGGCCCCCCCAGCCTGTGGGTTCAACCACTGGAGCAAGTAGGGGTCTAAGTAGCCAGCCATGTCCATGTCATATGTGCGTATGTGTTTCTGGGACACCTGCTCAGACACTCTACTTGCTGAACCTGCAATCAGCAAAACAGCAGGCACAACATCCCTGCGGGATGAAAACCCCATATCCTTGAGTGGAGGAATTTACTGTGAGCATGGCATAGGTAGAGTGAATTTGCTAAAAATGTGAAAACTAATTATTGTTGGATAACAGCTGAACATAAACATAAGTTTTAAATACACATGGTAGTTCATAACATTGAGGATTTTTAGATCTGTGAGACTGAGGGACCATGGGAGGCAAACACTACCTGAGGACTAAATTTTTTCCAGACTTGGTATTTGCTCAACCTACAGCTTTTGAATCTGCAGTCAGGAGTGGGAGGGATGAGCAAACCATAACTGTTATTTAAGTAATGGGTTGATATGAGCATTTAGTTCTGTGATTTTTCTTCTGTAATGATTGCTAATAACTGCTTGTGTAGTGTGGACACTGCATGCTAGCACTCATGACTGTGGTAAATTCCATTACCTTTTCGCACAGCCAAAGTGAGGCAATTTTCATCTACTTTCTTAAAGTTAATAATTTTGAAACACTGAAGAGACTAGGTGTCTTTGTTATGCCTATTGAATAGTAATTAAATATGTTGTGAAGTGAGACTGGTATGGTTGAGGAAACCTATTGTCTGGGAGTAAAGGCAGGTGCAGCAGCAAAGAAATAAAGAAATTGTTTGAAAGTTGTCTATTTTTGCTGAAAAAAGAAGGTAGAGTACTCTACTCAGGCAAAGTTACCCAGCATAGGATATAAACTTGAGGTACTGTGAGGCTGGATTTGCCAGATTCAAAGCCCAGACTTAAACTTCTAACCATGCAAGCAGAAGAGAGGACAGAGAATTCTGTCATTCATGTAGCATACATCACATATTCAAATGTCTTTTTTTAGAAGAATGCTATATGTGTCTCCTGGTTTACTGGAACAGAATTTTAGAGTCAGCTTTCTGTTCAGAAAAACTGAAATTCTGTAAGGACAACACCACACTGTTTCATGGGAACAGAATTATACGACACTTTGTTATAAGTTTCAACTAATGCTGGTATGTGATGACCAAGGTTTTCAGTGGTCTTGAGATAAACAGGTACAGAGGCTTGGGGAAGTGGAAACCCGGTGTAGCTGATACCAAGCTGACCCCAGGCTGACTAATTAGTATCATTACATACCATAAATATAACATTCACTATAAACTGGGAAGTTTGCTGGGGATGGCCCTTCTTCTTCCCTTTTCCTTCTTTCACGGCTGATATCTCAAGAGGCACTTGTCTACCATCCTACCCCACAATATTGGCTGAGTATAACTCTGTGTACTTTATATTAATATTGTTATTAATAATAGTTTGTTTAGTATTATTTTAATAAGTCTTTTTATATTTCAACCGATGGATCCCCTTTCCTTTTCCCACTTCCCTCTCCGGGTAGGAAGGAGTCATTCGGTGATAAAACAACTCTCTAAACCATGACAATGTGACCTCCTAACAGGAGGACTAATTGCAGGGTTTCATTGGAAACCTAGAAATCTTGGGCAAATTTCTCACTATACAGACTTAAACCACATTGCTGCTTATTTTCCCAAAGCTCTTACTACTTTTGCATATGCTTTTGCAAATAATTTTCTGCAGTACATTAAATCTGAATTCTGATCAACAATGTTATATATGCCTACATTCATTGAGTTCCTAAGATGCATATTTAATGGAAATCCACCTCAGCAAAGGTTTTAAAAAATCCTTAAATCATATTCATTTCACAGTTGATCTCAACTAGACCAATAAAATGCACATGTCCTACAGACTTCAGTCCTGACTCTGTAAAGAAATTAAATACATCCTTTACTTAAAGAATATATATGCTGTCACGTCTCCTCAGCTGAGAACTCTAAAATGCTGTATTTTATTATTTTAACAAGATATCTTCTCTCCCCTGTGTTTTCTACCTCTCATTCTCCAATCCTCTCAAATGAAATTCCTCTACACTATCTGTCAAACTAGTTTTTATTTTGATTGGTCTTCTTCCTAGCTGTTGTACATTTCAGGGTTTTCATATATGGAATGTCGAGATAATGATGTTGAAGACAAAATTTCAAATGCAAAGTGTTTAAGATTATTGTTGATTAGGCACATTAATTCACCTGTCCCTAGCAATTATCATTGGTTTAACACTATTGTATGTCATATGATCAACTGAAAACCAGTAGAGCTACAGTAATTTAAACGGTTAAGTCTACATTTATGAAATAGAATGTATGAGTTTTACTTCAGACTTTGAATAGTTAAAGTTAATATATTGACTATGAAAGGTGGAGCAGTCTGTTTACAAGTAGGGGCTAATTCCCGGCAGTGGATTTACTATAGCTTTCCTAAAACTAGTGGAAGAGATATCAAAAATTTAGGAAGAAATTGGATCAGATTTCCAAAAACAAAAACTAATGCTGTCTGCATTTAAATTTAGGGTGGGGGTTTGATTGAGAATTCTAGGTGGTATATAAAGATTTAATACTTAAAGACTAACTCCAAATATTGTTTTTAACATAAGTCTTCTCTAAATCACTGGGAAGATTTTCTGATATGGCAGGTACCTCAGGCCATTTGAGCATCTGGGAACTCTACAGATTAGTTTGAATTTCTAAGACTGTCAGAAATGATGGGGAAAAAAAAGATTTACAATGAAAAGTTTACTGAAAGTCATGAATAGAAAAAAATATTTTGTTTTCCAACAAAGACAAGCAAAAATATAGAGCAAAAGAAAATTAAAAGCTCAACCAGTATCACATGTCTGAGAATCTGACCACACTTACAATCATGACTGAACATAAAGTGATTACTGAAAACTTAAACATTACAGTACCTGTTTCCTTATACAGGTCAGGGGGGAAATTAATTACATAAAAAAAAAACCCTTCTCAAATGCTAGAATGCAGAATAGGAAGCTGTTTGAAAAGAGTCAGAAAGGAGACGCTGCAAGAAAAATGGCCTGTGTTAAATCCAGTCTGTCTCTGGGTAGTTGATGCTTTACTTACATTTGGCATAAATATAAATATAAATATATTTATATATATATATAAATCCTGTCCATTGCAAAGTACTCAGTATTTAGGATCCTCCTCTTCAAGGCAAAACTTAAATGTAGAGGTGCATGGAAAATATTTGTGGTTTGTGGTATTTTCCAGAAACTGACATACATCTGAGCTTTCATGAGAGTGATGGAGAGCTTTGCAATAGTTCTGTGTTTACAGCACTACTCTGAGGTATAGTAGACTTTAGTTTAAGTGCAAGTGTGCTACTGCCAAATTGTGTGCTCAGGGAAAGCCACTAATGCATTGATCTTACTGTAAGTCTTGTGTGGTTAAACAACATATGCATCTAAACTCAGTAGAATTTTACACAGGAACAAGACTTGTGTTGCTGTAAGATTAGTGCTCTAAATGAAAAATGTAAAAACCTTTCAAGGTTTTTGATATACCAAAGGGGATTCTTTCTCCTGTGTGTTTTTTAAGTCAGGGATTCTCTCTTCTAACTTTCTTGTGAGGTGCCTATGATAATAGGGACGTCATTTTAAGCTGATGTCTCCTGACATTGTTGAAATATAATGAAAAATATATCATCATGTAAGTGAGGGATAAAAAGAACACTGTATATTACCCTAATGGTCTTGTTCATTTTTTTTTTTTCATACTTGGAAACATAGAAATTGAATATTAGCTTCAATAGGCTGAGCCTAATTTGAAATCAGCTGGGCTGCAACAGACCATCTTTATAATTTGTTCAAACTGTTTTAATATGAAATGCTTACAAGTTCCCATGAGATCTTATTTTATCTTCTGGTAGACTTCCTCATACAAGTTTGTTTTATGGTAAAAATTGCAAACTGCAATAAATCTGGCTCTTTTGGTCCCTACCTAATATGACGAAAACACAACTCATTTTAAATATGCCATAATTCCTCAAGTAAAAATTTAATCCAATTAAATATATGCTTCACTAGACCCTTAAAGCTTACCAATTCAAATAGAAGGATTCTTATGTTAAAATGGTAGTAATTGCATTCTCAGATATAAAAGAGCTTAATTATAGTTTTAAAGCTTATGGTGGCATCTACGGTAATTTGGGTTTTTTCATCTCTCACTACACATTTCTGTATTTTAAAACAAGCCTGAAAGCATATGTTTGTGAAAATACATAGAATGAGTTTGCCTATTAAATTCATGGAGATAAGTTTCATTTGGAGTTGGTAGCATTTCTGAGTCTTTCTGATGGGACATAAATTCTGTATCAACATGTGCTGACTCACATTGGTTCAGTGCCAGACATCAAGCAACCTAGCTGACTTAGCAATCAATAATGAAAATAAAAGCAAAACAATATCAACAAGAGGAGAACTGCATGTTTCAAGATTGCCAACAACGCTATGATTAGTGAAGTTAGTGCTTGAAAATGTTTTAAGTGCATTACTGTTGCTCTTTTGACAGATATTAGTTCCTGTACAAATTAATCTCAGCAATGTGTATTATAAATAATATAATTATAGCATATAGCTGAAAGAATAAGTGACAAGTGCACTGCAACTTTTACTTTGGACATCCCAAGTTTCACATACACTCACTCAATTCAGGATTTTATTTCCCTATTTACCTGTGCATCTACAAAAACCTTGACATTTGGATCAAACTGGTATTATACATATTGTTTATGTATTTACAAGGTTATTTTTTTTCCTCTCACTTTCTCCTTTTGTATACTTTTGCATGCAAAAAACATTTCTTTAAATGTTCCTGGTTATTATTTTTTCTTTTTCTACCTAATTCTATTGATGATAACAGATCACAGGTATAAAGAATTTGTATGTATCACAGGTATATCAACTAAACAGGGGTGGCAGAATATAAAAAAACCCCTTGTCATGCAGACTTGTGTTCTTCAGTAAGTCTAGCTTCACTCTTGCATTAAGTGAGTTTACCTCAATGAAACATCAAGTGTAGCTCAACCCAAAAAAAAAAAAAAAAAAAAAAGAATGTATCAGCAAGTGGAGCTGTGTTAGTAAAGGAACTACATCAAAATTCACAGAATCACAGAATCACAGAA